>NC_091470.1:350747867-351047867 GCF_036971445.1 Narcine bancroftii
TCAGCATCACGCTGAAGAAGATTGAAAAGAGGGTTGGTGCGAGAATGCAGCCTTGCTTCACACCATTGTTAATGGAGAAGGGTTCAGAGAGCTCATTGCTGTATCTGATCTGACCTTGTTGGTTTTCGTGCAGTTGGATAACCATGTTGAGGAACTTTGGGGGGCATCTGAGGCGCTCTAGTATTTGCCAAAGCCCTTTCCTACTCACGGTGTCGAAGGCTTTGGTGAGGTCAACAAAGGTGATGTAGAGTCCTTTGTTTTGTTCTCTGCACTTTTCTTGGAGCTGTCTGAGGGCAAAGACCACGTCAGTAGTTCCTCTGTTTGCGTGAAAGCCGCACTGTGATTCTGGGAGAACATTTTCGGCGACACTAGGTATTATTCTATTTAGGAGAATCCTAGCGAAGATTTTGCTTGCAATGCATAGCAGTGTGATTCCCTTGTAGTTTGATCAGTCTGATTTCTCGCCTTTGTTTTTGTACAGGGTGAAGATGATGGCATCACGAAGGTCCTGAGGCAGCTTTCCTTGGTCCCAGCAGAGCTTTAAAAACTCATGCAGTTTGGCATGCAGAGTTTTGCCACCAGCCTTCCAGACCTCTGGGGGAATTCCATCCATACCTGCTGCTTTGCCACTTTTCAGTTGTTCAATTGCCTTATATGTCTCTTACCGGTTGAGGACCTCATCCAGCTCTAGCCTTAAGAACTGTTGAGGGAGCTGGAGCAGGGCGGATTCTTGGACTGAGTGGTTGGCACTGAAAAGAGATTGGAAGTGTTCTGACCATCGGTTGAGGATGGAGATCTTGTCGCTGAGGAGGACTTTGCCATCTGAGCTATGCAGCTGGCTTTGGACTTGGGGTGAGGGGCCGTACACAGCTTTTAGAGCCTCGTAAAAACCCCTGAAGTTGCTAATGTCCGCGCTGAGCTGGGTTCGTTTGGCGAGGCTAGTCCACCACTCATTTTGGATCTCCTGGAGTTTGCGCTGAAGATGACTGCATGTGCGACGGAAGGCTCGTTTCTTCTCTGGCCAGGATGGCTTTGCAGGGTGAGCCTGGTGGGCAGCTCGCTTCTTTGCCAGCAGCTCCTGGATTTCCTGAGCCATAGTACTGTGATAAATCAATACTTGCAGAGAGCTGCACACCCATTGGTACAGGGAACCAGGCGTGTGTAAGAGTTCCTGCTTGTATTGTGTGTACTCAATTGTGTAAGCATGTCGAGTATAAGTTCACTATTGTCGGAGTTCGTGTGCTCATTAAAGTTACGTGTGATGGTAATGTGTCCAGACTCATCTCTCTGTGAACCCACCAAACCAGATACCCTTCCCAACTTGATAGAGCTCATAGGCTGTAAGGGCCAGTTACTGTGCCATGGATGAAAATAAAAGAGGATTATGAGGTAGGGAACGTTTAGTTATTTTTGGACGACTATATAGGTCGGCACCACATTGAGTGCCGAAGGGCCTGTACTGTCCTGTAGTGTTCTAAGTTCTATCTTCTATATTTATAAGGGTTAAACATAACAACATGGATTTTTTTTCACCGAGAGGAATCGTTTCCATACCCTCAATGTTCGGGTTGCTATGGACCATCAGAACATTTTCCTGTAGGTGAATGGTCTCTCAAGAGACCACAGATTATGAAGTTCCCTTCATAAAAACAGAACTGCTCGATTTTGTTTCACAGTCAATGATAGCCAGAAAGATGGAAAAAGGAGATCCGTGGATAGATGCCTTCCTGCTTCTTCTTACCAATTTGGAGTCCTCCCTCAGCTGCAGAGTGCGCCTATAACGAGACCTAGACAAGTGCCACAAGCATTGTGCAAGGTCTTCTTGATGTATTGCAGATGGGATTCTTGTGCCTGCATCATTCTGGCATTATATGCTCAACAGATTTGGACAAAGGGAGTACTGTTATTTGGCAAACTGAGGTCTACCTCAATGAGTCTAAACTCTACCTTTCAATTCTGGCCTTTAGATCATACACCATCAGAGAACATCAGGCCCTTGTCACACAAAGAGTAGCTTGCCCATTTCTTTTGTAGATATTCCCCTGACGGTCTTCTGTCTCCCAGTCACCCAACCATGCCTAACCAATTTCTATCGCCTCCCCAAAGTCTACAATTAGCACTAACTGGGACACTCATTGTTTCCTCTTGTTCTTAAACATCCTTTTTCTTACCTTGGCTCAAATATTTCTTACTTTTACTGGTCCACTCTTACATCAGTCACACATTGGATCTTCACCACTCAAAGAGAATTTCCTGTTACCAACCAGCTCATTTCCAATACAGACAACACTCAGATGTAGCTGATGTGACAAATAATATTCACACTGCAAATGTGCCCTGCAGTGACCATTTCTAACAAGTGAACATCGAATCATCAACTTCTGACGTTCAATGGTACTACAAGCACCGGGTTCCTCTGCTCTCATTACCCTGGGAATTACCACCTGGATCAGCCACATAAGGACTGTGGCTCCAACTTGGAAAGAGCACTCCAGATTCTGGAAATAAACCCAGAAAATGATGAGGAGGTGTATGTAGATCAGCACATAATTGTGGACTGCAAGGCCTGGTACTGTGCTCTATGAGGTTAGATCATTACTGCTGGAAGAGACAAAAAGTTAATACTTCTGTTTCTGTTCAAAAAAAACCTTTATCAGAAGACACTTCAGCCTTTGCTTTTACAATGGCTACAAAGTTCAGCTGGAGGTTATGTCTTCAGAGTGATTAACTCATCTCCTGATAACTAAGGCCTTTCCACTATCAAAAGACATTTCAGAATGGTGATGCAATTCTCCTCATTTCCTTGGGCAATTGAATCTCTGATAGCTCTATGTCCAAGACAAAGATATCAGCTTGATTCTGACCCTGTTTGTTCATTGCCATGTACTAATGCATGTGTCAACCATTGCCTTCCAAAAAGGCACACAAAAGAGCATCACGAGCATAGCCTGAAGCGCTCAACAGTTAGAGAAAGAGAACCAAAAGAGTGCCCCTTCAGAGACACCGAGTGTCCATGGATTCATATCCAGCACTCCCAAAAATCCTGCAGCCCTCCCCCCTACCCTCCTGTTCAATCCATTGGCAAACCTGAGCTCCCAGATCTAAATCTCTGATGAAATCAAGAAGCACCTGAGTTCCTCTTGCCCATGGCTTCCTCTCAAACCCCAGTCCCGATACTTGGCTCTCGTGAGCTAGTCTTCAGCAGCCCACAGCCTGGTGCAAAGCCTTCAGCTGCTGAATGCCAGGATGGTCCATTGCCTTGATCATCTTCCCTGTAGGATCGCTTCCCAGGCTTATCCTCTCAGCAAAGGAATGGGTGATGTCCTCCCGCTCTGGTGTACAGCCCTGTGCTGGTCCACTGATCACCGGATGTCGACATGCCCTTGTGGTCTGCTGCCAAGTGTGGTTGCCGCAATCTTCTGCACGGACCTCTGTGGTATCACAATATTTAAAAAAACCAAGTCAGCCCGTTAAATAGGATGTTTCAAGGGCCTTTACAGGGTCTTTGGCATCACCACCAGCAGTAGATCCACAGAGGAGTGCTGTGTCTCTGCTCCCTGCTTTCCCGGACCCACATCAACAGAACTCCTGCCACTCTAGTAACACCACCATTTTCACACCCTCCACCCTGGGACATCTGTGGCTGCAATGGGTATCATGTACAAGACACACTCACCAAGGCTTCTCCCGAAGCAAGCCCACCATCAATTAGGAATAGGGTTGCAGGAGCACGAAAACTCCACCACTGCATATTCCCTTTGAGGTCATGTTGGGAAGCATAATTAATGTTTTATCTTGATAACACTTGCTTTTGAAAGCTTTATTTAAGAGTGATGGTGCGAAAGAGAAAATTTTAAACTTAATTTTTAAAATTAAATTTAGATATACAGCACCATAAACCCATGCTGCCCAATTAACACCCAACTGACCTACAACCCTGGTATGTTTAAAGGGTGGGAGGAAACCGGAGCTCCCAGAGGAAACCACATAGGCATGAGGAGAACGTACAAACTCCTTATATACAGCGCCAGATTCAAACCCTGCTCCCAGTCACTGGCACTGTAGGAATGTTAAGCGAACCCTGCTGCACCTATTTGAACTTAAATTTAAAATTTTACAATGCTAATCAATAGGTGCCATGAATTTCTTTGTTAATTAACGACTAAGAATAATGTTCATAAGTTATTTTCCAACTGGATAAATCGACAGCAGCCAGTTACTAAATCAAATTTTGTTAAATGTGAAATTCAAAGTCTATCAAACTGTTCTGAGAAATGCCACATTGTTGCTTCATATTTGCTATCTCTTTGGTGCCTCAATGAACAATGACACCCAGTAATGATTAATTTACCAAAGCGGACGTGACCATTTTTTTGGGTGACTTGCAATATCTATTCTTCTTTGGCTTGGCTTCGCGGACGAAGATTTATGGAGGGGGTAAAAAGTCCACGTCAGCTGCAGGCTCGTTTGTGGCTGACAAGTCCGATGCGGGACAGGCAGACACGATTGCATAATATCTATTACATAAGCAGAAAGACCATGTTGTGCTCTATGCAATGTGAACTTAAAATGTCGCTATTTTATTGATGTTGAGGTAATTATCAAGGAAATGTGCATTAGAGAGCAAGTAAAGTCCTTCCTTGTCTACCTGTTAATTATTGGAAAACTCACTGAATTCTGATTTACACAAAACTAACTGTTGCAATCAGCTTGCACCTACACGGGTTAAGTTAATTAAGGCATACAAGACATAAGGTTTCCTTTTGTTCTTCTTAGTTACATCACCACAGTGCAGGTGAATCACTGCAAAAGTTCATGGAACCTTCAACATCAAATAGAACAGAAATTGCTGAAAATGCCCAGAAGGATGAGTAAATAAAAATGAACATTTTACATCAATCCATTTAATCAGAACTGAAAGAAAAAAGCTTGGTTCCTCTCTGACAACATTTCTATGGCTCATGTTCACCTTCAAAGCATTCTGTTCCCCATATTTTTGATAAAATACACCCCCAGAACCATTTCTCTTTCCTTTGCAAATGTTTATTTTTCTGACTTTTTCCATGCACTTTAATTTAAAATCCACTTTTGACACTTCAGCTCCATCCGCGATAAATGCCATTCAACACATCTCAGAGCACTGCTCTCACCACATCCTGCACCCATGCTCAATATCAGGCACGGCACACACCCTTATCCTGACCTGCAGTTCATGGCGGGATGCACATCAAAAAGAAACTGTAAAGACAAACAGCCCACACTTAATTAATTGATTCAATTAATTTCTTGATATTTTCCCTGTTTAAGTTTAGATGTAATTTCCCTCCCATTAAGATGCTTCTCACAGGGTTTTAATCATGTGCAATACAAAAAAAAGGTGCTGGAAAAATTCAGCAGGTTACAGAGCATCCAAATGAAGTAAAGGGTAACCAACATTTTGGATCTGCGTCCTTCGTCAGATATAAACAACAACGATAGATGTCTGAATAAAAAGATGGGCGGAGGGTGCAAAAGGAGAGGAGGAAGGATGAGGCAGGGGAGGAGCACAGGCTGACATAGCTGGAGGGTGGCTCTCTGAACAGTTGGGGAGTTGGAGGAAAGGAGACAGTGGGGATAGGGAAAGAGTGGATACAGATGGAAAGATCAAAGAGATCAGGCGTTTGCATGTTTTTCTTGATGCCCCGGATGAAGAGCGAGGCCCGAAATGTTGGTTATCTTTTCTTTCTATGGCCGTTGCCTGCTGAATTTCTCCAGCTCGTTTGTAAACTACACGCAAGCCCAGCATCTGCACACTTTTTTTGTTTAAAGGGGTTTTAATCATGGTTTTGAAAGGTTAATCGATACAGAATATAACTGTGGCCCTGAGTCAACATCACCAGAAAGATCAGATTGATTTTGACTTTTGCTTTTTTCATTGTGTTCACGTTGTTACAAACTAATAAAACTTACCACTGCAATGGAAAATTCACCAGACAATAGTAAATTCAAAGGAATAGTTTTTATTACATACATTTCTTACTTCATCTCTAAACTTAACTGTAAATTTATGCCCAAAATGCAAATGTGAGTGTGTGTTAAAGTCCAAAACCATTACAGTTTAATTAAAGACCTGTTTCATGCATCTTGTTGACCAGGATCCTTTTAAATCAGTTCAGAAGTAATCATGAAGTACTTTTAAGCATTATACTTTCAGATCTCTTTAAACTCACAAGTCTCTTGATGAGCTATCTTTCTGAGAGATATTCTTCAAATAGGAGTGACCATCTTCTGGGCACAAATGAGGCTGCCTCTCTTTTCTGAAAAGAGCAGTCGGAAGTGGTCTTATTTATTTAAAAGCCACTGATGTTGATATCTCCTATGATGAGGATAATATAATGTAGAGCAGAATTTCAATCTCTTTCTTGAGACTACTGTCCTAGCCCTGCCTTTCCAGGATGTCAATCTTCTGTCTTCAGTTCTCTTCTTCTGATGAAAATGTCTCTCTACCTTCAATATATAGTTGTCTGACATCATGTGACATTACACCATCAATGAGATCAGTTGAATTCTATGGTTCTCAACCTTTTTCCTTTTCACTTACATACACCTTTAAGTATTCCCTATGCCATAGGTGCTCTGTGATTAGTAAGGGATTGCTTAAAGTGGTATGTGGTTGGAAAGAAAAAGTTTGAAAATGAGTGTTTTAATCATACTTAATTGACTCGTTATGTGCATGGTTTCATAACTCCAAAGGAAATGGGCCAATGACAATTTTTCTCAAGCAAAATATTTCAGTAATAATTGGGTCTAGAGCAGTGATTCTCAACATTCCCTTCCCACTCACATCCCACCTTAAGCAATCCCTTACTAATCATACAGCACCAATAGCATAGCGATTGCTTAAGTGGAAAGAAAAAGGCTGAGAACCACTGGTCTAATTCCTGTAAACCATGTGACCATGTATTGGAATCTTTAACAATTGCAAGGTTGAGTTTCTTGGAAATTATGTGACCTTCGTAACTCTGTTCCAAAATGCTTAAGGGATTTGATGCCAAAAAGTCTAATGATCACAAGCAAAACCTGTTTTTGTTTAAAACAGATGGCCTTCTTCAGCAATTCTTATTGAGAAATACTTCAGTTCTTAATAAAGCAAACACTCCATTATTCTTGAATCAAGTAAAATCCACTTTAGTTCCATTAGCTTTGTCTTTCTAGATGCTGTGTCTCCAAAAATTAACTATTTTCTGAGTTCAGTGATGTATCTGTAAATGTGCCAACCTGTGTGTGATCCTGTACCATCCCACAATTAACTTAAGAATGCCTATGCAATATTTTAACTCTATAACTTACTTTACTAAGTCATTTTTAAATGAAATATACCTTAACATTAATCTAAATATTAAATATTAACGCAGATCCATACAATATTGACTTAAAAGACAAAATGGTTGTTATCCAGTATTTTTTCTGCATGTTGCTTAACAACATATTCGTGTATCTATTTAAATTGAATAACAAGCAAAAATATAAAATCATCTTTTGTAATTTAATCAGAGGGAGATGGGCATATGGAACTGTTACATCTCACCAGCAGCAATTGAGAGATGCATAAAGAGATGAGTTAAGTTAAACTCAAAATTTATTAACAATTGTCAATAATAAAATTAGATCAATAAATTTAACACCCGAGCATAAGCCTTTATTACCTTTATAGCAACTATATACTAACAACAGATAGTCTTAATATGTTTGTGGAAAAAAAAAACCCAGACCATTCCAGTCCAAGCCCAAAATGTGCAAAATAAAATTCCCAAAACAAAACTTCAAGTCAGTCACGGCATTTCAGTCAAAAGAACATCCACACAATCTGGTCTCCAGGGATTGATTTGTTAGTTTAGTTGAGAACAGGCCTTTTAGTTGGACGTGGTGAGAGATGATTGTTTTCACTGCAGATTTATTACCTTGGCAGGGGAATTTGAGAGACTTTCCTGAGTTTTCTAATGTGATAATGACCACCTTTAATTTCTTCACAAAGGGAATTTTCACAGTGACCTCCTAATCACTAACACTAGGTCTGCGCCTCAGAAGCCTTTTTTATAAGGGTTGCCAAATGACCTTGTCACACGAGTCTTCTCCTCTAAAACCCTGTCTTGGGTTGTCAAGTGACTTCTGCCACACACACACCCGCACCCCCTCCCCCACCGGGAGTCAAGAGAGTCACAAACTGCTGTCAGGACAACAGTGCTGCCACCTACAAACAAAGCAGCTCAGTCTCCTTTCTTCTAAGTGAAGCTGCTGGGTGAGCACATAGGCAAACAGTTCCTTACGCCAGTGTTGGCACCCATGAGCGAAGCCACTCAGCCTCCTGCCTGCTGAAGCTGCCAGGCACTCAAACACATACTGACCGTCTGACTAACTGCCCTCCCACTAACTGTTGTATGACTAACTGTTCAAACTCAGCATGCTGGGCTCTTCAACTGCCCCAGTGCATGCCTTCAGCTCTCCTGATTAGCAAAAAGGAGATGCCAACAGCAGGCGCGCTCTCCACGAGCCCACCGGCATCAGCATGGGGCTCTCATGCTCCTGACAGCTGTCAATTCTCCCAGCGCGTGACTCTTGAGCTCCAAGCAGCTGTTCGCTTTCTCAGCACGCTGCTTCAGCTCTTCCTACCGTGCTCCTCTGTCTCCCATTGCATATTCAGTCCTCTCCCTGGTCCAAAAATAAAGCTGTCCAGGGTCTATAACAGGAACGAGCAGCCTGACAAAGTCATAGGGGCAGTAAGTTTGCTTCCTTTAAGAAACACTCAGATAATAACGCAGAAGGGGGAGGAGCGTGGGCTGAATGCAGCATGGGTCTAATGTAGGAGGGCACGGACAAGCTAGGTCTGTGGGCCTGTTTTAATGCTGCAATGCTCTATGTCTCCACAACTCCAATTGTTTGTGGGCAGTAATTTCCCCAAATTTCAATGATTTTACTTAGTGAATGGTTTTACCAGCTGTTCCAACATATAACCATATAACCATATAACCACTTACAGCACAGAACAGGCCAGTTCGGCCCTACTAGTCCATGCTGTAGCAAATCCCCACCCTCCTAGTCCCACTGACCAGCACCCGGTCCATACCTCTCTAGTCCCCTCCTATCCATGTAACGATCCAGTCTTTCCTTAAGTGTAACCACTGATCCCGCCTCGACCACGTCTGCCGGAAGCTCATTCCACATCCCCACCGCCCTCTGCGTAAAGAAATTTCCCCTCATGTTCCCATTATAATTTCCCTCCTTCAATCTTAAACCATGCCCTCTAGTTTGAATCTCCCCCTTTCAAACATGAACACCACAAGAAACAGAGGCAATAGGCAACCTTGAGAGATTTTAAAAAAGCATTTTCTTAAAACATTTATTCAATTACAAAACATCATCGACACCACAATGCCCACACTTACTGCAGGATCTCCCGATTGGTGGGATCACATACAGGCTAGACCAGAGAATGTATTGCATTGGACAAGATATTGATTGACGCTGAAGACTAAAGGGGCATATGGTCTCTTGGTTTTCATTTCTGCTGTTGGATTTCTAGTATTTTTCCCCCTTCACTCTCAGAGATACCTTCTGTTTGGTTTGAGTTCAAATTCTCTACAGGAGCTATTGAAATCATTTCACATTCACAGAGGTTTGCATACAGCAGTAGAGTGCCGTATTCATTATTACACTCGATCCATATATTCTCTAATTTACTTAATTTCAAAAATCTATCAGTTTCATGACTGCACTAAATGGCTGAGCTGCCAACCCCACAGAGGTAAGGAATGACTAAGATTCACAACCTTCTATGCAAAGATATTTTTCTTCATCTCAGTCGTAAATGGCTGTGGCTGATCCATTATCTTGAAGTTTGTCCTGAACTCTCCAGCGAGAGAGAGTAATCTCCTGATGTCTATCCTGTCAATCTCGCCAAGAATTATGTCTGTTTTTTTAATGTAACTTAAGATGTTTGATGTCAACTCAGGAATTGTCCAGAGCTTTTTTTTCCCTCCTGATACTGGTATGCAAACCTCTATTGTTAGGCAAGGCTTAAGGATGTCAGCTAAAATTGGAATATTCCAAAGCTATTTGGTCAGATACATGGATGGGGAGGGCTCAGGAAGATCTCGGCCACATGGATATAAAAGAATGCCAACTCAGTTAGTTGGGCTGAAGGGCCTGTTCCATACTGTATGACTCCACAACCGCAGTAAGAGTGAAATGTACAAAATGTGTCTTGTCTGGGGAAGACAGATGGCAATTAACACAAGAGCAACCATGTCTAATAAGGAGTTAATGCCTTCGGTATCAGAACAAAGACAATTGTGGAGAAAATTTACAAATAACTGTTTTATGCAAACCAGCCAAGAGACACATCAATCAAGATCATGTAATGATGGAAAATGTAACAACTGTCAATGCGGATAACTTGTGTTCAGACAGTCCTATTGTTTCATTAGTCCTCTAAGAGAAAAGGGACTGATCAATTGACAATTCATTAATACGGGAAATATTTGTAATCTCTCAATCTTCAATGCAACAACAAAAGGCCAGATGTCAATTTTTTTCTCAATAGTTGATGGAAACCAGCAAACAAAGAAAAGGGCAATTTCAGGCATCAAGCACACTCTGTCATTTAATAAGTCTTTCCAGGTTTATTTGCAAAATCTTAATCTTCTGTTAATGTTTATTCTTCTTAACTTTCCTTCACAGTCTCTTCCCTGACAGATATATCAATTGTATTGTTATAAGTTGACTTCCTTTGGATTTTGCTTGGATTAGACTTTTTCTGGTTTGATTCATATTCTTAGATCAAACCCTGCTGTTCTGGATCCCTCGTGAAGGAAGATGTTTGTAGTGAAACATGAAAGCCTGCAGATGCTGGGATTGTAGTGAATGCTAGTGGTACTCGAAAATTTTCTGAAGTGATGCCTGGGATGAACAGGTACAAATGCCGAGATGTGCTGGCAGAACTCAACTGCTCCCTCAGTGTTTATAGGAGGTTAAGTCAAGTTAATTGTCATGTGATTGCACAAGTACAACCCGACTCAGTTGCCAGTCCTTGGTGCAAACATGCAGACATGCAACCAGACATGGCACACATAAAAACAAACAATACATATGCAGGACAAATATTTATAAATAAATGTTTCATGAATATGACAGTCTCAGATAGTGAAGAGTGAGCAGTTGCTTTGGTCACTCAGCATTCTCACAGCCCATAGAAATAAGCTATTCCTCAACATCCTGGTACTGGTGCACGAGTAACAATTTTGAATCTCAAAATGGACAAGATGAAGGAAATGATTTAGATCTCAGGAGGATCAGGGACAACCACCCTCCACTATACACCACAACTCTGTAGCAGAGAGAGTGAAGACCATCCATCTCCTTACTTGTCAGGAAGGTACAACAGCATCTGTACTTCCTGAGAAGACTGAATCAGTCAATGCTACCAGCTAACATTATTTCAGCCTTGTATTGGAGCTCTGTCGAGAAAATCCTGGCTGGCTTCATTACAATTTGGTGCAGAGAAATGGATCAAGGGTCAATCCACAGGACTCTAAGAGTGAAGAGAGGTTCACTAGAGTCTCCCTCCCCCCTATTGACATGATCTCCTGAGTTTGTTGTCTGAAGAGGGCGTGCAAAATCATTAAGGATCCCTTCAACCTTGTACACAGCATCTTTCAGCTGCTTCTGTCTGAGAAGAGATACAGGAGTATCAGAGCCAGCACCCCCAGGCTGAGGAGCAGCTTCTTCCCACCGGCGGTGAGGATGCTGAACGACCAAAGGAACTGCTCACACTAACCATCCGAGACTCTCATTTGTACAAATCAACATTTATTTATTTATATTTTTAGATATGATACTTGTCCTGCTTCTCCGTGGATTGTCACCTTGTGTGGTCCTGTGATCCCGAGAGTGATGCCGTCTGGAGCTATGCTCCTGGTAGGGTTACCCATGGTGGTAAGGTTGAGGGTGAGGTCCCTGACAAAGAACAATCCAACCAAGTCCTCAATGGTGGAACAGGTGAATGAAGTTAATCTGAACTCAGCAGTTGTAAAGGTGGACGAAGACTGCAATAAATCCATCAGGTCCAATCGTCGTGGTTTCCATGCCATTGGAATTAGTTGGTTGATTTGTGAAGTATTGTGTGCTTCTTGGAGGGCAACATCAAGTACACGTTAAACAAATTCATGCATAGGCCACTTCGCTCTGTGGATCAACGGAACAAAGGCCATCATTCTCGACCTCAAGGGATAACCACGATTTGTCTTGCATATGTATTATTTGTCTTTTTGTCTGTTATGTCTGGTTGGGTGTCTGCAGGTTTTTGCACTGAGGACAGAGATCGTTGTTTGGTCGAGTTGTACATGTACAATTAGATGACAGTAAACTTGACTTGATTCAGTCTCTCTGGAAGGGAGGTAAATATATACAACTGACATTTCTCTCTGCCTCCTTTCCCTTAGCTCTGCTTCAACAGAGGCTCAAGACCTCCCTCCGCCGTCAATTCTTAACTTTCCCTTCTCCTGTCAAGTCCATATCCAATTAACATCTCTTTTCTGTTGGTCTGCACTCCGCCCCTTGCCCATTCCTCCCTCCCCAGCCTTTTATTCAGTCGCTGCCTGCTTCTTACATACCTTTAAGGACTCAGGCCCAAAATGTCTCATATACTGTATCTTTACTTCCTATGGACGCTGCCAGGCATTCTGAGTTCCTCCTGTCTTTCTATGTTTTTACTGCAATCATAGTTCACTGAATAGGTATAAATCTCTCGTTAACAAATAGGCTAAATTTCCAGAAATTTTTCAGTTGATTTAATTTCCTCTCTTAATGTGGTGGGATTTGAACTTCAACTTTCTGTTCATTGATTTCACTTTGCGGATTACTGGTGCAGTAAATGGGCCACCATGGTACAGTATCCATTGGTAATTGTTTAAAATAACAGAGGGTAACGGCAGATTAAATAGACAGACATCTAAAATTCATCAAACCACTGTTTCACGCTGATGCGCTATCAATAACTCAAAAGACCAGAATTACAGAACTATATCCTTTTATTTACAATAAATTTGAAGGTCGTCTTGGGCTGTGACCCAGGCTTCCTGGGGACGTGTTATGGTGTTGGAGCCTTTATACAGGGTCAAGAGGGAGGAGCCTCGGGCACAATCACAGAATGGGGCAGCTGTACGGCAGCTCACTACACATGCATTATCTTTGAACTCATCAATTCCGGTCACTTACTTCCCAAGATCCACAAACACAATTGTCCTGGCAGATCATTCATTTCTATGTTCTCTTGCCCCACCAAACATGTGTTCACCTATTTTCACCTACATGTTATTCCCCCCAATGAAGTTCTATCCCACTTACATCCATGATTCTTCACATGCCCTCCAAACTTCTAGCTTCCTGATCTTGACTGCCTTATATTTACCATAGACATCCAATCATGAGACACCCATGTCCCTAATACTGAAGGCCTCCAAGCCCTTTGTTTCTATTTCAACAACAGACTCAACCAGTCTGCTCCACCAGCACCCTCTCTAGCTGCAGAACATGATCCCACCCTCAATAACCTCTCCTTTAACTCATCCCATTTTAATAGCCATGGATACCAGCATGGGCCTCAGGTATACCTGCCTTTTTGTTGGCTACATGGAGCAATCTATGTTACAAGCCTACATAGGCGAGGTTCCTCAACTCTTCCTCCACTACATCAACAACTACATTGGTGCTATCTCATGTACCCATGATGAGGTCATTGCCGTTATCCATTTTGTTTCCAACTTCCACCCGACTTCAAACTCACTTGGTCCATCTCTAGCAACACTCTCCTCTGCCTCAATCTCTCTGTCTCCATCTCGGAAGACAACCTCTTGTAATGGATCTGTGCTAATATTAATATTTAGGTTAATGTTAAACTATATTTCTTATAAATATGTCTTAGGTTAGTTGTGCGTTGGTTACAGGGTTGCACACACAGGTCACAGGTTACATTTTGGAGTCGACATGTGTTCTTAGTTGAAACTCAAGTGCCAGGTGTGGTTCTGAAAACTAATTAAGCCTCTTTAACAGAGATGAGATCAGACAAGAGGTTTTGCAGAAATGAAACTATAACTGTTAAGGATTCCAGTATGTGGCCATATGGTTTCCAAGAATTGGGACTGACCTCATTAATGATGTAATGTCACATGATTTGGAGAAATATATTATTAAATTCTGAAAATTTGGATCAGTTTACACAAATCAAGAAGCTGGAACCTTGGATAAGACAGGGTTGAATTACAGTATCCAGAATAGGTGCAGTCATGTTTTACTTCTCAGAAAAGGGGGACAAAGAATAAGTAGATTTCAAAAAAGAAGCCTATTTTTTTTACTGTCTCTTTAAGATAAATAGGGCAGTTTCATTTGGGAACACAGATTCCAAAGTCTTTATTTAAAGAAGAAGATTTGAAATCCTGGAAAGACAGAACTTGTATTATCCTATTCAAAAGAATTGTGAGTTTAAAGAGGCCTGAAGATATAATGTTATAATACACTTTATGATTGTTTTGAAAATTAAGACCTTCAAGCAAGACTAAAATGATGCTGAAGTTTTAAAATTGACTTTATAGAGTGGGACTTTATTACACATACACACTTACGTATCCACATAGTGGGGTTAAATTTAGAGTTAACTTTAGAAATAAGTAAGAAATGTTATGTCATTAATAGTTTAATAAAACTATTATTTTGAACTATTATGGTGAGTTTTCCATTGCTGTTCCTTCATTGGTGCTAACTAAGTCCCTTCAGATTAAAAGGGTTAAAAGGGTTGTTAATTCTTAACATTCTCAACAGGCATCGTCTACGAATCCACCAACATCCACAGCTACTTTGGCTACATGTCTTCACACCTTGACGAATATGACACCAAGCGAATTGAAGTATTTGAAGAGCAACTGAAATGTGAGAATAAAGATGTTGAGCTTCATTCTCAGGCAAGAAATCTGCTTGCTCAAATCTTTAAAAATGGAGCATTTAAACCTCCCAACTTTCACAATTACCTCAACTACATTTCTTCTCTTCCAGTTCTCTGTAAGGATTCTCTATTCCTTTCTCTTAATTCCATCACATCTGCTCCCAAGATTAGGTCTTCCATTCCAGATCACCCTTGATGTCCTTCTCCTTGAAAAAAAAGTGGCTATCCCTCTACCACCATCAACTCAGCCCTTACCCACTTCTCCTCCATTTCCCAGATATCTGCCCTGGCCCCCTCTGCCTCTAGAAACCACAAGGAAAGGATTCCCCTTGTTCTCACCTATCACCTAACCAGCCAACATATTTCCTCCACCAGTTCTGCCACCTACTACGTAATGCCACAACCAGGCACTTCTTTCCTTCTCCTCTCTTCCTTCCGCAGATATTGCTCCCTCCACAATTCGCTCATTCACTCCTCCCTTCCCACCAATCAACACCCCCCCCCCTTCCCACCACGGCACCGACCCCTGTGACAACAGGAAGTGCTGCACTTGCACCCATACCTCCTCCCTCACCATAATATAGGGTCCCAAACAGTCCTTTCAAGTGAACCCATACTTCACTTGTGAATTTGCAGCGGTCATCTTCTGCATCTGATACTCCCGCCATGGACTCCTTTACATTGGAGACATTGGATGCAGACTGGGAGATTGTTTCATTGGGCACCTTGGCTCTGATGACTACAATAGTGTAGGTCTCACAGTGGCCACCCATTTCAATTCCCTGCCCCATTCCCTTGTCAAAATGTTTATCTATGATCTCATGCACTGCCGGACTGAGACCACCTGCTCCGGTTTCCGTTTGCGCCCCCTCCCCCCATCTATCCTAATGTCTCCTTTCCTCTTGCCTTTTCTCTTTCCTTTTCTCTCTGTTTCATTTCCTCAAGCTCCATATTCAAAGAGCCAACCCACCCCCTTCCCCCAATCAAATCTCACCTTTCCTCTCTCCTGCCTTCCTATCCATATCCACTTGTCTGTTGGTTTTTACTCCTCCCCTGTCCTTTCTTTTAATTCATGTGCATTTTTGCATATTACTCATTGAAGAAAGGCTCAGGCCCGACACGTCGGTAATATATCTTTTCCTCTTGTGGACACCGTGAGTTCCTCCAGTAGATCTGTGCTTTTGAAATGATTGTAATCCCTGTGTGAGTCAAAGCAGAGGTACTGTGTTCAATCATTTTGGTATAAAATTAGGGAATTTCTTAAAAAATTGTTTAAGATCCAATTCTTGCTAGATCCAAAAAATCTTTAGTTGGGCTGTTTTGCCCCATTTACTGATTTGGGGTCGATAAGTTTCAGACAGCATTTCTTTGTTAAGCATTGGCTGTAGCATGTAAATGTGTTGCGATTTCATGGAAAGTTAAGGTTGAAGTAAGTGTAACTTGTTGGCATAATGAGTTGAGGTTCTGTATTTATATGGAGAAAATAATATATCATTTGCATGATAATTATGACTTTTTTATTAAGATGTGGTCGCCTTATTTGAAATGTTGTGGTGGCTCACCGGTCCCGAGTGGACAGACTAACTGCCTTGGGTGCTCCTGCATCTGCTCCAATCCCAAGGAAGATCTGCAGGTGTCATCAGCTGAGCTGGTCTACGGTGTGCCGCTGGTACTACCTGGTAACTTCGTCAACGCACCTCACAATCCCCAGCAGTCGCCGCATGAACTACTCCCTCACCTCAGGGCATGCTTGGACTCCTTCGAACCCCCACTACCACCCAGGCATGGTACCCGCCCAACTCACATACCTGGCGAGCTGCTTTCCGCGGAGTTTGTTTTTGTTCAGGGGGGCCCGACCGTGGCACCTCTGCAGCGACGGTACGAGGGGCTGTACAGGGTTATACAGTGTTCTGGCTCAACGTTCACACTGGACTTGGGTGGCAGGCATGAGCTGTTTACCATGGACAGGCTGAAGCCAGCGGACCTCGATCCCACTGAGCCCGTGGTCGTTGCCCAGCCCAAGAAGCGAGGCCGCCTGGCAAAAAAGGACATTGGTGCCGGTTCTGGGGGGCGGCTGTGTAGCGACTCACCACAAGGCAGGTGAACTGGCCCTGCTTGTAAGCCACACGGCAGGGCAGCTGGCCAAAATGGCGCCGTCGGGGGTTTCCCTTCCTTCCAGCTCGGGGCTCAGAAACCCGCGCTTGGGAACCACGTGACACCCGGATGACATCAGCACCCTCCAGCGCGGTTCTCAGCCAGGTCCAGGCTGGGAGTATAAGTGCAGCCCAGCAGCCTCCAATAAATTAGTCTGCTCACTGAGCTCAACCCGTCTGGTTGCGTGTGTTATTGAAGGAGCAAGGTAGCCGCTGCCATAATGTATGAGTTTAGTAATATTTTAAATTGTTGTATGTGTTTCTTTTATGATGTTTTTTAAATGCTTCCCTCGTGGAGTTTGCTGAGGGTGGGTGGAGGGGGATGGGTTAGTTGTAGTTTTCATTTTTAAATTTTCGACTCTGTAGAAGTTTTTCTCCTGAAAATTTTAAATGAAGTTTTTTTTTAAAAGTAGAGTTACTATGAGTGTAATCCTTGTGCGGTGTCTCAGTACATGGTAGAGTGACACCACACCATAATCCTTCTGTAGTCTCACAGTTTATGGTGCTGTGATTTAAAAGAAAATATTATTTTCACAGATTCAGTTCATTAGCTGTTCAGAAAAGATTCCTTTCCATCAGTATTTTATACATTTAAATTCAAGTTCAAATGTAGGGTTGATGGGCAATCAAGTGAGTCCACAAGGCAGTAGATTGGAGTCAAAAGGCTTTTATTAGCTTAGACCGTTGGTTCTCAACCTGTCTCTTTCCACTCACATACCACTTAAAGTAATCCTTATGCCATAGGTCAGGGGTTCCCAACCTTTTTGTTCCTCTGTACCCCTTGAGCATTTTTTATAGGTTCCCGTGTACCCTAAAAATTAAGGATTAAAAAAATGCGACATTGTGCAATCTGACTGCAGATTACAACACTATGTATTGTGCAGTAGTGGTTATTCTCTCAGACCCAATGTACCCCTTGAAAAGTGCAAATCTACGACTGAGAGTACATGTACCCCAGGTTGGGAACCCCTGCCACAGGTTTCTCTGTGATTAGTAAGGGATTGCTTAAGGTGGTATGTGGGTGGAAAGAAAAAAGTTGAAAACCACTGTTTTAATCGTACCTACTTGACTCGTTATGTGCACAGTTTGATAACTCCAAAGGAAATGGGCCAATGACAATTTTTCTCAAGCAAAATATTTCAGTGATAATTAGATTTAAAGCAGTGATTCTCAACCTTCCCTTCCCACTCATAGACCAGCTTAAGCGATCCATTACTAATCACACAGCACCTATGGCATAGGGATTACTTAAAGTGGTCTGTGAGTGGAAAGAAAAAGGTTGAGAACTACTGACTTAAATGATAGCTGGGCCTCAGAGAGCATCTGGTTTGGGTCTGGGGTCAAGGTCGGGTCAGGACCTTTATTAGGGAATCTCTTGGGAGGGGTCAGAGGGAAGGAAGGGGAGATCCAGGCCAGTACAATGGTGTAATACCTCATACCACCACAAGGGTCATGTACCAAAGGTCAATGAAATGGTTCATTTTGCGTACAAGTTCACCTCTACACCAATAAATTTTAAGAAACACTGAACAGATTCAGAGTCGATAGAGATCAATCAATTCAAAGAGAACAAGGGCAACATGATTATATGAGTGTGTGGTTCACTCAGGACTGGTAGTAGCAAGGAGAAAAACTCTCCTTGGATTGAGCAGTGTGTGCTTTCACACTCATGAATCTTCTTCCTGTTGGAGAAAGGGAGGAGAGAGTGTGGGTGATCCCCACCTGCTTCTAACTTTCTCCAATTATACTGGTGACTAAATGGTACAGACCAGTGGCACTCACCTAACAGTGATGAAGTGTTTTGACAAGCTGGTGTTGATGCACATCAACTCATCCTGACCAGAGACATGGATCTGTTCATAATTTGACTTCTGCAGCAACAGGATTGTGGCAGATGCCCATTCACTGGCTCTCCACAAAATCTTGGAACATCTCGATAGCAAAGATGTCAACATCAATTGACTATAGCTCATCATTCAACACAATCATCCTCTCCAAACTAATCAGCAAACTCCAAGACCTGGGTTTCAATACCCCACTGTGCAAATGGATCCTAGATTCCCTCATGTCCAGACCCCAATCTGAGTGAATTGACAAAAACATCTTCTCCATAATGTCCATGCACCACAGGGTTGCATACTTAGCCTCCTGCTCTACTCACTTCACACCTATGTCTTTGTGGCTAGACAAGCAACAGCACCACAATAATGACACCACTGTAGTGGGCTGCATAAAAAGGGGCAATGAATCATCTTGCAGAAGGGATATTGAAAACGTGGCTGAATGGTGCACTGACATTCAATGTAACCAAGAACAAAGAACTTGTAGACTTTAGGAAAGGAAAACAAGATCTGGTGATCATTGGGGAATCAGTGGAGAGGGTGAACAATTTAAATTTTTGGGGGTCCCTATCTCGTAGATCCTTTCCTGGAACTAACACACAAATGCCATTGGAAAAAAACGCACATCAGCACTTCTACTTAGTCTGGAGCTCACAGAGGTTCAGTACATTTTCGGAAACCTTAACGAACTAAATGTGCCGCAGAAAATGGGCTGACCAGCTGCATTATGTGCTGGCATGGGGGCACCAATAACTCTGAGTGGAAAGCACTGCAATGGGTAGGGGGCGCAGCCCAGTACACCGCATGCAAAACTCTCATCATCAACAAAATGTGTCTGTTGGAGAGCAGCGCCATCATCAAATATCCACACCACCCAGGATATGCACTGCTCTCGCTGCTGCCATCAGGGGTGAGGTAAAGGTGCCAAAGGACCTGATCGTATTGAATGGTGGAGCAGGCTCAATAGGCCATTTTTGGCCTACTCCTGTTCCTACTTCCTATGTTGCTATGACTTGTACTTACAAGTTCAGGACTCTCAATCATAAGGAGTCCTGAACAAAAGACTCATCAGAGACTCATTGAAAGGACTCTTACTGCACTCATTATTTATTACTGAATATATCTATTTCTGTATTTGTTTGGTCAGTTTGTTGGGTTCTGCTGTTTCTTTCCTGAATTCAGGAATGGACTTGAGAAAATGACGATGATTTTTCAAAGACTGATGGAACAGTGAGAATGGAAAAGCTGCAATTATTCTTCAAAGGCGAGCTGAGTGAATGAGATGATGAGTAATGTGGGGAAAATTGTGTTCTCTTTGGTAGGAAGAAGAGTATTTTTTTAAATGGCAGGAAACCATATAACCATATAACCACTTACAGCACAGAACAGGCCAGTTTGGCCCTACTAGTCCATGCCATAGCAAATCCCCACCCTCCTAGTCCCACTGACCAGCACCGGTCCATACCCCTCTAGTCCCCTCCTATCCATGTAACGATCCAGTCTTTCCTTAAATGTAACCAATGATCCCGCCTCGACCACGTCTGCCGAAAGCTCATTCCACATCCCTACCACCCTTTGCGTTAAGAAATTTCCCCTCATGTTCCCCTTATAATTATCCCCCTTCAATCTTAAACCATGTCCTCTAGTTTGAATTTCCCCCTTTCTTAATTGAAAAAGCCTATCCACGTTTACTCTGTCTGTCCCTTTTAAAATCTTAAACACCTCTATCAAGTCCCCTCTCAATCTTCTACGCTCCAGAGAAAAAAGCCCCAGTCTGCACAACCTTTCCCTGTAACTCAGACCCTGAAATCCTGTCAACATTCTCGTGAACCTTCTCTGCACTCTCTCTATTTTGTTTATATCTTTCCTATAATTTGGTGACCAAATCTGTACACATAAATTGAAACCCAAGACACATTATTGGCTCAACACATCAGAATTGGGAAAGAGAGAAAATGCATTCTTTTTTATAGAGGCTTGTGGATGGGCTCTCAGATAGAGTTTGTCCTATTTACAGAGCTGTTGCTAAATAGACAAAAAAAAATGCAGGTGAGAGCCCTTGTTGAATTTGAAACCAAAAAGTTGCTGATCATAATTACAATGCACCTAGCACAGATCCCTGAGGTGCACCACTGATTACAGGCCTCCAGCCAGAGAGGTAATCCTCGAGGGCCACTCTCTGAATCCTCCCACAAAGCTAATGTCTCATCCAATTAACTACCTGATCCCGGATACTGAGTGACTGAATCTTTTCGACCAACCTCCCATGTGAGACCTTGTCAAAGGCCTTTGTAAACTCCATCCAGACAACATCCACTGCCTTTCTTACATCAGCATTGCACACAACTATTTTTCAAATACCTCCCAAAATGTGGTGTATTGACAGCAAATGAATTATTTGAACAACCTCATTCTTACGCTTGTTTCAGTAAGATATTTTTGTGGAAGATTTCACTGGAGCAAATTATCAAAGTCACTGAGCAGTGAAATTATTAACAACTTCTGCAAGGGAAGGTTAGTATATTTTAACAAGTAAGAGGATGCTTTCATTATTCTGCTAAATTAAGAAAAAGAATGTTGCCCAAGTTGCTATTGGATGATTGTCATCATTTTATTCTTTCAGCAGAATTAAAAATAGTGCGATAAAAGCGACCAGGGATGTGTGAAAGCTAAATGGGCCAAGGGATTGGAAAGCTAAATATAGGTTGATTTTTTTTTCACAAGATTTGAGAGGGATGTTCATTAACTGGATTTACCAAAGGGTTATATATTCCAGGGCCAAGGGCACCCAAATCCAAGTTGGTGAGTTTCCTTTTAAACAATACAGTAAAACCCCTGGTATCCGTCACCTATGGGGATTGGTAGATGCTAAATAAGTGAATTTTCTGGTTGCTTGAGATTTGCTCTTACCATGCCTAACTAATACACCTGTATTAAGAATAAACAGTTTAAAAGACTAAAAAAAACTATACTGTATTTACACTGAACAAACTTCACTTGCATGAATATATAAACCTTGAAGCAATTTTCTTTATTTTCACTCAATTTAAAAAAAACATTTAATCGTCACTGCATTTGTAAGTTCCTTCTCCTCCACGAAGCCACCTGAAAGATGAACAATAACATTATTGTTTTTCTTCATAATAATGAACATGAACAATGGAGCAGGGACTTGGGGCATTGTAATTTCGGGACCGGCGCTGAAAGAGGAGGACCAAGGGACTTGGGAGAGCTGGGAGTGTCGGGAATCAGCTGGAGGTGAGTACAGTCTAAGAGGGAGCAGAGGGCAAGTTAAGTAGAATGGTGATTGGTGGGAGGAGTAGGAAAGATAAGGGGCAGTGGCAAATAAAGAGGGTAGCTCAAACCGAGCGGCCAGTGGAGAGGAGCCATTGTGTGATCTGCCCACATTGTAGATGGAGACTTTGGCTCAAGAGGTTTCAGCGAGCAGAGGCTGAGGGATGAGCTTGATTCCAATGAGGTAAGGCCACATAAGATATTTGCATTTAAATTAAGAAGAGTTACTGTGATGGAGACAGTTAGGGCAGTTGAATGCTCCAATTGCAGGATGTGGGATATCGGGGCAACACAATTGTCCCTGATGACTACACCTGCAAGAGGTACATCCAGCTGGAGCTCCTGGGAGACCATGTTAGGGAACTAGAAGTGGAGCTGGATGAACTCTGGATGATTCGGGAAGCAGAAGCAGATAGAGAGGAATGTCAGGGAGACAGTTACCCCCTAAGGTCAGGAGACAGATAACTGGGTAACTGTTAGAAGAGGGAAGGGGAATAAGCAGACAGTGCAGAGCACCCCATGGCCATTCCCCTAAACAATAAGTATACTGTTTTGGATACTGTGAGGTGGGAGAAATGATCTTCCAGGGACAAGTTGTGGAGGTTTCATCTTTAGCACACAGACTGGCCCCTTGAATCAGAAGGGAAGGGGAGAGCTATGGTGATTGGGGACTCATTGGTTAGACACATGGTTAGGAAGTTCTGTGAATGTGATCGAGGCTCCCGGATGGTATGTTTCATCCCAAGTGCTAGAGACAGGGACGTCTTTGATTGAGTTCACAGAATTCTGGAGCGGGAAGGTGAGCAGCAAGATGTCGTGGTCCACTTGCGGACCAATGACGTGGATAGGGGTAGTGATGAGATCCTGAAGAGTTAGGTACGAAGCTAAAAAGCAGGACTTCTAGGGTCATAATCTTTGGATTGCTGCCTATGCCACATGCCAGAGAGGATAGGAATAGAAAATTGTGGCAGATGAATGCGTGGCTGGAGAATTGGTGCAGTGGGCAGGTGTTCAGACTTCTGAATCATTGAGATCTCTTCTGGGAAAGATCTGACCTGTACCAAAAAGATGTCCTGAACCTAAACTGGAAAGGGACCAATATCCTGGTGGCCAGGTTTGCTGGAGCTGTTGG
This sequence comes from Narcine bancroftii, assembly GCF_036971445.1. Classification (NCBI taxonomy): domain Eukaryota; kingdom Metazoa; phylum Chordata; class Chondrichthyes; order Torpediniformes; family Narcinidae; genus Narcine; species Narcine bancroftii. The sequence goes on from NC_091470.1 coordinate 350,771,259, forward strand.
AGAGGGGTTAAAGTTGTTTGGCAGGGGGGTGGGAAATGGAATGTGAGTGCCGAGAATAGGGCAAAAGATCAAAAGCATGATGCTCTGTGTTCTGAGTTTGTGAAGCAGGGGACTAATCATAAATGTAGCCTGTTAGAGGGGTTGAAATGTGTCTATTTCAACACTTGGTCTATTAGGAATAAAGGGAATGAACTGAGAGCATTTTCTAGTGGTCTGATATCTACTCTTGTCTCTCTTTCCCTCTTTATATATCTGAATAATATGTTTGGTGTCCTCTTGTCAGTTATTGGCTAGCTTAGACATTTTAGACATTCTCAGTGGGGTTGTACACCCCTCCCCCCCCACTGGGGGAACTTGATATTTAAGGGGGCCCATGGACTGAAATCAAAATATTTCTTATGTTTCTTTTTGTTGTCAGTAAGAGAGAAGTACAGAAGAAGCCAACTAAACTAGGGAAAGGGGTCTATAAACTTACAGCACAGTCCTAAGGGGGCCAAAGCCAAAGGTTGAATAACATTTAAATTTAAATTAAATTTAATTTAAGTTTAAATTAAATATTAATTTTTAAAAATTTAAATGTGGACATAAAACACAACAACAGGCCCTATCGGCCCATGAACCCCTGCCGCCCAATTACACCCAATTGAGCAACAACCCATGGTACGTTTTTTGAACAGTCGGAGGAAACTGGAGCACCTGGGGAAAAGTAAGGCAGGCAAGGGGAGAATGTACAAACTCCTTACAGACAGCACATGAATCGAACCCCTGCCCAGTCGCTGGCGCTGTAACAGCATTGAACTAATTGCTACGCTAAACGTGTCACCCCTGAAAGTGGCTGAGCTAGCTTACTTTCGTATTTCATCTTTTGTGCCCTGTCACCTTCTGCAATAAGAAGTTAGCCAATACTGCAGCATCTTGATAACTTTTGCTATGCCAAATGCCCTCAGTTTTGCTTTGATCCTGTCTGATTTCCCTTGTCAGTCATTCATCCTCCCTTTAGAAGGCATCTTTGTGATGCAATGATCCTGCATCTTTTTCATTAATCCCAGAAAGTCTGCTGCTGCTCCGTAGTCTTTCCTTCCTATCAGCTCTGTGGCCACCTTTACTCAATTGTAATACTGACAGTTCCGATTTTAGTTACTCCTCTCCTCTCAAACTGCAGAGTGAATTCTATCATATTGTCTTTTCATTGTTCTTTTACCTTAATTTCTCTTATCAAATCGGGTTCATTACACTGTGCCAAATCCAGAATTGCATTTTCCCCAGTGGGCTCAACCACGTACTGTTCAAAAATGTTACCTCAAAGATATTCCACAAAGTTCTTCTCTTGGGATTTAGTGCCAACCTAATTTTCCCAGTCTAGCCATATGTTGAAGTCCCCTATGACCACCATGATAGTCTTTTTCACATGCCTTGTCTAAATTCTACTGTAATATGCACCTTACATTCTCGCTGCTATTTCACAGGTTGTATACAACTCCCATTGGGATCTTTTTACCCTTTCAGTTTCTCAACTCCACCCACAAGGATTCTACATCCCCTGATCCTCTGTTTCTTCTCACTATCGATTTGATTTGATTTTTTTTTACCAACAGAGCCACCTTACTCTCCTCTGACCACCTGTAGTCCAAATAAAAGCTCTCACGACTGGAGGGAGAACAAATGCCTTATTAGCTTATAACTATGGGTAGGGTCTCACAGTAGTCTTCAGAAGGGTTCGGGATTTAGGCAGGAAACCAAGGTTAGATGGAGGCAGAGCCAGCCATCAGCATAACACACTACCAGTGAATCCCAGTTCACTGCATTCACCCCTTCCTGCAGAATTTAGGGTCTGTGAATGAAGACATGGATTCAGAAAGAAAGTTGAAAAATGTAGTTATTTACGAATGTACAGATTTAAGCGGTCTGGGGGTCTAGAGATCCTGGTGGAGTGCCTTAGCATTGGGGGGCTTTGACCTCCTTGGGTCTCCTGATCCCCTTGTGAGGGAGGAGAGGCAGGCTGGGTCTCCGGCTCAATGGTGGCAGGGGATGCACTTTCCTCCTGAACCGGATCCCCTGAGGCCCTGACTGGGGGTGGTGAAAATTAGCTCCATGGCTTGCAGGGCCCTTGAGGCAACGGAACCTCTGCTCCAGCCAACTTTCTTTTGAAATTGAATAGGAGTTCGTGAGGAGTAGTGTTGGTTGCGGTTGGATGGAATGGAGCACCATAGGAAGGGCTTCTTGCCAGTGTGAGTCTTTTGACTTCAGGGCCAGTTTGACAGCCTTCCAGAACATGGCATTCTCCTTTTCAACCTGCCCATTCCTACGTGGGTTGTAGCTATTAGTCCTGCTGGATGCAATGTCCCTCACCAGCAGGTACTGAAGTAGCTCATCCCTCATAAAAGATGAGCCCTGGTCAATATGAATATAGCTGGGATACCCGATCAAGGTGAAAATGGAATCTAGGGCCTTTATGACAGATGAAGTGGATGTTTCTGGAAATGGAATGGCGAACGGGAAGTGGGAGTACTCACCGATGATAGAGAGGAAGAAAATGTTCCCGTTCGTGGAGGAGAGAGGTCCCTTAAAATCGACACTGAGCCATTCGAAGGGCCTGGATCAGGTGTACCTTTGTGGGGCGGTAGAAGTGCGGCTTGTATTCTGCGCAGACCTGGCAAGACCTGGTCATTTCCCTGACATCTTCCATGGAGTAGGGCAGATTGCAAGCCTTGACAAAATGAGCCATGCGGGTGATCCCTGGATAGCAGAGCTCATTATGCAGAAAGTGCAGATGTGTGCAGAGGCACAGCTTTCTCTGGATAAGGCATCTGGGGGGGGGGTCATTAAGGGCTCCTGGCCAATAGGAAATGTCATAATTGTAGGTGGAGAGTGCGATCCTCCACCTAGAAATTTTGTCATTTTTGATTTTGCCTCTCTTCACATTATTAAACATGAATGCGATAGAGTTCTAGTTAGTGAGTAGTGTAGTATCTCCAGAGCCTCATGGCTTCTACAATGGTTTGAGCCTCCTTTTCCACAGATGGAATCCCTGCCTGGTTGAGGGTAGCGGCCAGGGCTTTGTCCTAAGTGTTGCTTTCCACTTGGAAAGGTACATTCTTGTCCATGGCAGCTTTCACAATGTGATTCCTGAGGTAGTTAAAAGCCGTTTGGGCTTCAGCCAAGAGGGATCCATTGGGCGTAATATGAGAAAAACCCCAGGCATCTCCTCAAAGCTGTTGTGGTCCCGGGAACAGGTAGCTCTAACAGGGAAGCATTCTATCGGGATCGGGACCAATGATCCCATTCTCCAACATGTAGCTGAGGATAGCCAGATGTTTAGTCCTGAAAATACACTTAAAGTTATAAGCGGGTTCAGGTCTTTCGCTGCATGGAGAAAACTCTGGAAGTTGGTGTCATGGTCTTCCGAGGTGTAGCCACAGCTGGTGACGTTATCAAGTTAGGGGAAGATAGCTTTCAACCCATACTCAAACACCATTCTGTCCTTCTGCCTTTGGAAGATAGAAACCCCGTTAGTGATATCAAAAGGGATCCTCCAGAACTGATAGATACAACCGTTAGCCTCAAGTGCCGTATATGGATGGTGCTCGGAACAGATAGGTAGCTGGTAATAAGCAGCTTTCAGGTTGATGGTCAAATAAACCCGATATTGCACAATATCAATCACCATGGCCAAAATTCAAGGGAAGGGGCATGCGTCCAGGAGTGCGTACCAATTAATAGTTTGGCTATAGTCAATTACTTGCCTGGACTTGTTTTCCCCTTTTATCACTACCACTTGCGCTCTCCATGGGCTGGTGATAGGTTTGATGATACCTTCATTGAGCAGACATTGTGTCTCAGATTTTATGATATCTTGGTCTGCTGTGCTGTATCTCCTGCTCTTGGTAGCAATAGGTTTTCAGTCTGAGGACAGATTCGGGAAGAGAGGTCAGTGGGAGTGTCGATATTCAGTGTGGAGACTGCACGTGGGTTCTGATTTTAGGGATTCTCCATTCCAAACTGTTACAGGGGTGAGGGGACCACAATACTTCAAGGTCACACTTTTAAGGTGACACAGGAAGTCCAGACCCAACAACACTGGACCACACAATTAATCAAGTACATACAGGCGCATCTTACAAAATCTCCCCCTTCAAACGACAAGTATACATTCTTGTCCACCGCATGTATGGCAGCTTTCACAATGTGATTCCAGTATTCAGTGTTGTTGAATATGTGTAGAATGCAAATGAGATGAAATAAATATACTGTAATTGGAAGGATACATCTTCAGATTGTATTCTTGCACAGACCGTGAGTCTATGAAGCTTTCAGTAGAGCTCGTGTTGATTAGGCATTTAGTGGAATGTCCATTTACCTTCACAGTCACTATGGAGTTGATGAGCTGGTGAGGTCTGTCCTGATCTCGGACCATTGAGGCTAGGACCCCAGAGATTCCATACTCCTCCACCCACCTCCCCACCCACAATCCCCCATCACTATCAATATCCCCACACCCCACCCCTCCCCACCATCCCCTTCCCCTCACCCCCACCACTACTCCACTCCTCATCCCCCAACCCCACCTCCCATCACCCACCCACTTCCCCCACCCCCCACTTCCCATCCCCCAACCACCCCCACCCCCACTCCTCACTCCCCACCCTCAACCCTTACTCCCCACCACCACTCACTCCCCACCCCCAATCCCCACCCCCAATCCCATCATCCACCATCACCACCACCCACACTCCTCCTCATCCCCATTCCCCAAACCCCACTTCCCACTCCCATCATTCACCATCACCCCCACCCCTCCCTACTCCCATCTCCCCACCACTTCCCACTCCCCACACCCCACTCCATCCCCCAACCATCCACCTCTCCCATTACACACCACCACTCCCAACCCATCCCTCCATCAACCACCATCCCAACCCCCAACCCCTCTCTTGGAAACATTGTTTGAAGGTGATACAATTAAATAAAATCATCTTTGAGGAGGATTGAAATTAAAAATCAGGATTCCACAAAAAGTCTGAGGAGATGAGGGAATACATGGTGGGTGAACTAACTTAACGTAAGTGAAGGTCACATTAAAGAAGGAAGCATAAATGGTCCTTAGATTAAAAAGAAATCTTTAAGGCCAACAGGAAAATTTGAGATGTTTATTAAGAAAGGTATCTCAGGTTTAATAAATCTGATATCAAGCATCAAAAGAAGAAAGTTGGGTTGCGGTCAATCCTGAAATTTCAATTTTAAGGATAATCGATTGCTCAGTTTTGCTAAAGTGCCATTGGAAAGACTGAATTTTAGCAACATAGAACAAATTTGCAACATGTTGCACATTTAAAGCTTACTGTTAAGGGTCAAATTCTCTCCATTTGTCTTTTTTCACCAAACAAATATTGGAAGGACAAGAACTGAAAATTCTATGAATGAAATCTCAAGACTCAGACAGTGCAGCGAATCGGTTGATGTTACAAAGATGGGGAGAACTTGGAAATGCTTGCAGTGCCATGGAAAATACATGCAGGAAGAATGAGGAACGGAGTTGGTTTTCCTTCTCAGTGAAGGATTCTTATCCCTGGGACTGGCTCAGATGACTTTAAGTGAGAAATAAACATTTTGGAAAATAATTTAAATAAATTAGCCAGTGGAGGGATACTCTGAATAAGAAAGGTACGTCAAACAGTCAAGAGATGTGAGAAAGGGGAGGAAATATGGGAAAATAATAACAAGCGGATTGGATTAAAGATTAAGATGTTCTAATAGAGAGAGAGAGGGGAAGATCTAATTTTTTTTGTATAAAATATTCTGACCAGAATTGATTAGCTGGAGGCATACTCTTCAACACAAGACAATATAATCACATTAACAGGGACATCCTTAGACCAGACATGGCCATGAGCTAAACTATTCAGAAATGTCTCCACAAGGATGCAAAGATTTAAGACTTTTCAGAATGAATGTGAGTTTATTACATCCACCATCTGAATATAAAGTTGATGCATGGTATAATGAAATGTCCTGAATTTGTTTGGTTTGAACAAAATCAATCCCACTTTATGACTGTTGGAGTGATATGGAATTGAAGAACTAAATCAGTACATAGTAACAAAAATCACGGAAGAACAAAGACGGATAATAAGGTGTTCCATCAATTTTGGGGCATTGTCGTATATATACTGGACAAGCACCCCAAATCTGAGAAATTGAATCAATGTTGTGAATTAGAAATCCGCCATGGCAGCTAGAAGAATTGATTTTCGAATACATAAACAATAAGGCTAGATTGTAACTTTTAAAAATTTGTCTGAGTGAACGTTAATAATGATAAATAGCCATCAGGACCCTTCCCATTCTTATGCGAAATGGCCTCTGTGACATTCCAGACGTAAAGAGTTGGCTTTTAAAAACTGCCTCCTCAATTCAAGTGTAATTAGGGAGGGACTAAGATGTCACATTGCCAGTGTTGAAGAGGGGAAATTACATCATGTAAGGTCAGGAATTCAGTGATTATAATATTATATAATCACAGTAAATCTTTAAGGAAGGGGAGCAATAATAGAATATTAGCCAGTGGAGGGATACTCTGAATAAGAAAGGAATGTCAAACAGTCAAGAGATGTGAGAAAGGGGAAGAAATATGGGAAAATAATAACAAGCGGATTGGATTAAAGATTAAGATGTTCTAATAGAGAGAGAGGAAGATCTAATTTTTTTTGTATAAAATATTCTGACCAGAATTGATTAGCTGAAACAGGAATGCAAGTTTCAGTGATCTGAGGAGGAATGTAGACCGATAAATCAGGTAGAAGCGGGTTACCAAAGTCAATGGACAAATAACTGCCACATCTTAAGCAGATATGCTTGAGTACAAATAAAGCTCTGAAGAAATAGGATCTGCAAGATACATTGAAGTTCATTGTGTCCACAGAGAAGCACTGGACAACAATATTTTTCAAAATGTTCACTTTCTGAAAAAAATTGGGGTTTCTGATAGACAACTTCAATCTGAACACAAAGCTAATTTCAGATTTACTATAGCATGTAGGAAGTTGGAGAAACATTAAATTAACTTTTATTGAATTTAGCATATTTAATCCCTTAATGAAGCTGACACATTGAGTTAGTTCAAATGACCTAAAAATATTTTGCCACTGATTTTCATTTGTACTCAGTAGCTGATGCCTCTCAGATCAGTGTGCAATAATAGTCGGCCAGCATTTCATTTGCCCTGATACCACTGGTTGCAATGTCCTGGTGAAACCTTTCACTGTGTTCAGCAGGGATCAGCAGGGAAGAAGTCCAAGCGTGAATGCAGAAAATGAATTTCAATGACATATTGCACTTCCTGGTTGTTTATGTATGAAGCAGAGTTAAAATATGACAGGAAATCCCAAAAATAGGTTGCACAATAAAACCCCCTGATATCCAGCTCCAACAGAGATTAGTAGGTGCAAGATAAGCAAGTTTTCCGGTTGCTTGAGACTGTGAGCTGCATGAATAGAGAACTAACCATGAGGCATGCCAATTTTAAACCTGTGCACATCGATATGCAGGTGAACTGGCCCCACGTGTCACGGCTGCGATAGCAGAGCAGCCGCGTTAAATGCGCCGTCGGATTTTGGGAGTGTCTCGTGGCCTCAGCCAGAGTACGCGCTTTTCAGCAGCGTGATGAAGTCAATGCCGACACGGGGTGGGGCTTGTGGCTGCCCTTAAAGGCACGCGTGGACATTCAAATAAAGTCAGTTGGAACTGAAACTCACACCGACCTGTGGTTTTCTTTCAATCGCTGTTTGCTATCGCCTCATTGGTGACCCCGACGTGATAACACATCATTGAGTCTGAGGTGAAACTGTGCTCCCACTTGCCCGAACCATATGCACGAGTGAAGTGTCCAGAAGGGGGGCAGTTTTACAGCGACAGCGTTCACTGCTGCCGGGTCCATGATTGAGAGGCCATTTATTTTTGGCATTATTTTTGCCGGTTGTTTGAGGTTGTCAGTTGCTTTACTTCCAGATAACAGGGAATTTACTATATTTAAAAAAACTCTACATGATAGGAAGGATTATGGTGATTTTCGTGAACAGCAGCCATAAAATACACCCAAACAAGTTCAGGAAGCAAAATCTTTGTTGTCCAGTGTTATTAAAGAAATGAAAAATTCATGCCACCAACTCATGCAGTAACGTGAAAGAATGATTTAGCAATCTGTAGAAAATATAGAAGATACAAAAGAAGTGCACATTAAAGGAATTAAATAAGCAGATGAATAAAAATTGACAGGTCTGCATCAAAGTGAGAATTTGAGAGATTGAGAGATTTCTATAGTATATAAAAATATGAAATTAAAGTTAAATAAAGATGAAAGCCATCTAACTGAGGGCAAAGAATTGTCAAAAAATCTAAATGAATGTTAACTCCATCTTCGTACCATGATAAAAGAATGCAAAAAAAGGTGATAAGAGTGTAGATATGATGTTGAAATTTAAAAAGTACTATTGAAGCAAAAGCTGGGAGAGTCATGAAGCTCGTGGATGCTCAATGTATTTCAAATTCACTGAGATATTGAAGTTTTGTCAGAATATGGAAGGGTTGTGAATGTAGTGGAGCAAATTTGTAGTGGGAAGAAAAAAATAATTATTGGTGGGAGTCTAAAATTCACTGCTAGAGAAGACAGAAAGCTTCACCAAATTTAAACAAAATTTGTATGATCTATAATTGACAAAAATATGAATCAAAGACTGGGAAGTGGGTGTTAAGGTTAAACCTTGTGTTTTTTGATTCTTAGCTAGTGTTGTGCCTGTCTCTTTAAGAGAACTATTGTTTGTAGTGTTTCCATAGCAACTAAGATGTAATATGTTGTAATATCCACCCAGGCTAACTGCTTGCTCATTCAACCAGATGTGAATGAAGCGTGAGCACGAGAATTTTTTCTTAGAATTTTTGTATCTCTTTAAAGTTTGTGTCTCTATATATCTTTTCTTCTTTGGCTTGGCTTCGCGGACAAAGATTTATGGAGGGGGTAAAAGTCCACGTCAGCTGCAGGCTCGATTGTGGCTGACAAGTCTGATGCGGGACAGGCAGACACGGTTGCAGCGGTTGCAGGGGAAAATTGGTTGGTTGTGGTTGGGTGTTGGGTTATTCCTCCTTTGTCTTTTGTCAGTGAGGTGGGCTCTGCGGTCTTCTTCAAAGGAGGTTGCTGCCCGCCGAATTGTGAGGCGCCAAGATGCACGGTTTGAGGCGATATCAGCCCACTGGCGGTGGTCAATGTGGCAGGCACCAAGAGATTTCTTTAGGCAGTCCTTGTATCTTCATTATATACAGTAAATGCTTTGATATTCTTCATTATGAAAGTCTTAATATGAAGCTATGCAAAATGTTTATCCATTTATCAATAAATTGAAACTACAAAATATAACAGCCAGAGAGTTTGATTTGTTGGATTAAAAAGAATCAAAATTTGGGATATCATAGCTCATGCTTTGGAAGATGATACCTTGAAATTAGGATATATTAGAATAAGGAAAGTGTTGTCTATAATGGGACCTATTTAAAGCTCATTTTTGGTTGGCATGGACAAATGGATTGAGTGGCCTGCGTTAAGTGAATCCCAACATTGTATCATGGTGCCTCAAATTATCCACTGAGGTGATGTTTATGGAATGAAGAAATAACATGTTGGCTTTACCTATAGTTTTCTAAAGAAGAAACGAATAAAATACCTATTTTAGTGTTCCCAATCTCTGTCAGAAAAATTAAGAACACAAGAAGATGTGAGCAGGCACTGGCACTGCCCTGTCATTCAATACCATGATGGCAGAACTACCCTCGACATCAGCTCATTTCTTAGTGCCTGATCCCCAAAGCCCTTGATACGCTGATCTTTCAAAGCAGTACCTGCCTCCAACTGAAAAACTTTTTAATGACCAAGCCCCTGCTGATTCACTACCTCCTCAAGACGTGTCTATGGTCTATGGATAATGACATTTATATTTTGCCAGAATATGTCTCCTCATAAGAACATAAGAAATAGGAGCTGGAGTAGGCCATCCGGCCCATCGAGCCTGTTCTACCATTCAATATGATCATGGCTGATCTGATAATAGGCTCATCTCCACCTACCTGCCTGTTCCCTCCTATCCCTTAATTCCCATACTATGTATCCAACCTTCACTTTAGCCACCCTTTTACGCTTTATATAATTAAATGTCTTAAATATATTTACTGAGGTCACCTCCACAGGTTCAATGGACAGCAAATTCCACAAATTAACCACTCTCTGGGTAAAGTTATTCCTCCTCGTCTTGATCCTAAATATACTACCGTGAATCTTGAGGCTATGTCCCTAGTGATGGTCATCCCCACCAATGAAACTTACCTACCTCAATCTGATCTATGTTTTTCAAAATTTTATATATTTCTATAAGATCGCCCTTTAATTCTTCAAAATTTCACTGAATACAGTTCCAGACAACTCAATCTCTCCTCATAGGCCAGTCCCTTCATCCCTAGAACCTGGTGAACTTCCTCTTGCATCGCCTCCAAAGCAGGTCCATCCTTCCTCTGGTAAAGAGATCTGAACTGCATGCAATACTCCAGATGCAGTCTCACCAGTACTTTGAACAGTTGCAGAATTACCTCCCTGCTCTTAAATTCAATCCCTCCAGCAATGAAGGCCAACATTCCATTTGCCTCCTTGATAGGCTGCTGCACCTGGAAACCAACCTTTTACCATCCATGCACAAGCATCCCAACATCTTATGTCAGCATGCTGCAATCGTTTGCTATTTAAATAATATTCTGGTCTTTTTCCTTCCAAAGTAGATAACTTCCCGTTTACCAACATAGTAATCCATCCCCCAGATCTTTGCCCACTCACTTAACCTATCAACCCTGCATCTCTCTGCAGACCCATTGTACCCTCTGCACAATTTGCTTTTCCACTCAATTTAGTGTCATCAGAAAACATAGGTATGCTACTTTCTGTCTCCTCTTCCAGATCGTTCATGTATATTGTGAAAAATTGTGTACCGATCCTTGTGGCAACCCACTCATGAGTGATTGTTAATGAGAAAAGCACCCCTGTACCCAATCTCTCTCTTTCTCTTGCAATCCTCTATCCACACTATTACATCATCAACAATTCCATAACGTCCTGACACAAAATGTCTTTTATATAGCACCTTATTGAATGGTTTCTGGAAATCCAGGTACTTAAGGTCCACCTACTTCCCTCTATCTGCCCTGCTCATTATATCCTCAAAATCTCCAGATAATTTGTGAAACAGGACCTGCCCTTTGTTGAATCCATGTGGCATCTGCCTGACGGATCCATTTTGCTCTGGATGACTTGATATTTCTTCTTTAATGATAGTTTCAAGCATTTTCCCAACTACTGATGTTAAGTGGCCTTTAGTTCCCTGCCTTTTGCCTACATTCCTTTTTGAATAATGGCATGACATTCACCATCTTCCAATCCACCAGGACCTGCCCAGACACCGGAGGATTTTGGTAAATTATCACCAAAGTTTCGACTATAATGTCTGCCATTTCTTTGAGAACCCTGGAATGCATTCCATTAGAACTAAGGGATTTATCCCTCTTTAGACCCTCAGGTTTTCTGAGTACAACCTCGTTAGTGATAGCTATTAAATCTACGTCCTCACTTCCCATCACATCCATTACATCTGTCTTTGGCAGTTTTTTAAAATGTTTTTTTATTTTTCACACTATGAACCATACTGACCAAAATACACACAAACATTCCCCTCTTGAATATACACAGTGTCATTTTCTCCCCTTTTCCCCCCCTCCCTTCCCTCCCACCCACCCACTCAATGTTCAACCTATATGATACATTAAACCCATTAAACAATGTCACCACACAATGAAAATAAACAAGAAAATTGTGTCATCTACTTTTACACACTGTGACCCAGTCTTCTTCTCCTTCTGTCATTTTAGGTGGTGGAGGTCCATGGTAGGACTTCTCTATTGTGTTCCATGTACAGTTCCCAAATTTGTTCGAATACTGTGATGTTATTTCTTAAATTGTATGTTATTTTTTTCCCAATGGAATACATTTATTCATTTCTTTGTCTTTGGCATGTTTGATGTGTCCTCCACCATGAAGACTGACACAAAATAGTCATTCAAAGCCTGAGCCATTTCCTCATTACCCAATATCAATTCTCCCTTCTTGTCTTCCAAGGATCCAACCTCCACTTTGGTTGCCCTTTGTGGTTTCCATAATGATAACAACTTTTACTGTCTGTTTTTATATTTTGTGCTAATATTTTCTCTTAGTCTACCATCCCTTTCTTTATTGCTTGTTTCATGTTTCTTTGTTGCTTCTTAAATGTTTCCAAATCTTTTGGTTTCCCACTGCTCTTGCTGACTTTGAATGCACGAGCGTTTAGTTTGATGCCTTTCCTAATCTCCTTAGTTATTGGAGGCTGGCTTCCCCCACCCTTACTATCTTGCTTTCAACTGGAATGTACTTTTTTTGATCACTGTGAAAAATCTCTTTCCCTTCAAAAAACTTTCCCTTCATATAATCTGCATTCAAAGTCTACCTTAGCCAACTCCTCCCTCATCCCCTTGTAATTTCCCTTGTTTAGGCATAGTGCACTTGTTTTAGACCAAACCACCTGTCCCCCCATATGCATAATAAACTCAATCAAACAGTGATTACTCTTTCAAAGAGGATTCCTAATTACAAAATCACTAATTTTACCTGTCTCATTGCACAGGACCAGATCCAAGGTAACATGTTTCCTTGTAGGTTCAGTAACATGCTACTCAAGAAAGCCATCACACATGCATTCTATGAAGTCCACCTCAAGTATGCCACAACCAATTTGATTTATCCAATCTGCTGTATATTCATGTTGAAGTCCTCCGTGATAACTGCTGTTCCAGCCTTAAATACCTCAAATATTTCTTGGTTTATTGCATGGGGTACTGTAATATTATTATCGAGTGGCCTGTAGAAAACTTCCCTAGTGATTTTTTTCCCTTTACTCTTCCTAATCTCTACCCAAATGGACACAATATTTTGTTTCTTAAATCTTACATCATCTCTCACTATTGCCCTGATCTCATCCTTAACTAAGATTGCTACCTGACCACCCTTACCTTCCCACCTGTCCTTCCTTATTATCCTCTCCATTCTCCAACCATGTTTCTGTAATGGCCACTAAATTATACCCCTTTGTACTGATTTATGCCACAAGTTCACTAACCTTGTTTCAAATACTACGGACATGTTGATAAAGTTCCCTTCTATTCATTATGCTGTAAAATATGGTAATTTTTGCATCTTTTGCACTTGATTTTATCACCTCTGCACTTAGTTTTCTCTTTTTTAACTTTTGGTTTTACTCTTTGTGCATTCTTCTCTTACTTTATCTATCCCTTTCCAATCTGTTGAACGTGCTCCACTACTACTTAGTTTAAAGTCCTGTCCACAGACATAGTCACCAGGATAGATTAAGATTGAGCCCATCCCCTTTGAACAGTTCCTTCCTTCCCCAATACTGGTGCCAATTTCCCATAAATTGGAACTCACTTCTCCCACACCAATCCTTGAGCTGTGCATTTAATTCTCTAATCTTTTGGACCCTGTGCCAATTTGCACATGGCTCAGGTAGCAATTCAGAGATTATCACCTTTTTGGATCTATTTTTAATTTGATCCAAAGATCTTCAGATTCCCTTAGCAGAACCTCTTTCATGGTTTTACTTTTAGCATTGGTACCTACATGGACCATGGCAATTGGATCTCTCCCCTCTCACTGCAAGTTCCTCTGCAGGTCAGATAAGATGTCCCGAACCCTGGCACCCGGCAGACATCAGTGCCTTCAGGATGCTCTATCCCTGCAGCAGGGAACTTTGCCTATTCCATTAACTATGCTATCCCTGATTAGCACTACATTTCGCTTTCTCCCCCTCTCAAACCACAGTGCCACGGTCAGGATGGTTATCTTACAGCCCCCAATCTTATCCACACAAGAAGTGAGAATCTCAGACTTGTGAGACAAGATCAAGGGCTAAGGCTCCTCCATCACTCTCCCTTGGATCCCACTACCAGCCTCACTCACAGTCATACCTTCTTGTCCCTGAGTATAGGCCAAATTTGTGGCCTAACGGGCATGAGTGTCTCCTGAAACACAGTGTCCAGGTACCCCTTCCCTTCCCTGATGTGTCACAGTGTTTGAAGCTCAGATTCTAGGTCATCAGTTTTGAGCCAGAATTCTTCGAGCAACTGACACTTGCTGCAGATGTAGTTATCAGGAATCACAATGGGGTCCACCTGTTCCCACATCATGCAGCTATAACACGTCACCTGATCCTGCATGCCTACTTTATTTAATTACCTCTAATTTGACTTTTATTTAACCACTGCAATAAAAGCCTTAACAGCTCCTCACCTGTGCCTCCTTGCCAAAGCCTCTCGAGCAAAAGTCCCACTCCTACACTGCGCCACACATATACTGGCTGATCCACTTGAGATTCCCCTCTTTTTATTTGTTATTGCCCTTTATCTGCAGCACTCACTCTCACCAATCACCTTTCCGTTTAACACTTAAATTGTCCTTTGCTCCCTTTTTAAATTTGCTTATCCAAAGCCTGGGTCCCAACACTCTCTGATCCCTAAGATGTTCGCTCAACTTCTCTCTGTGGCGGTCATGGAACTACCCAGTGGCTGAGTCCCTGCTCTGCTCCTTTTTAAAAGTTGCTTAGCCAAAGCCTGGTCCTGACACTCTCTGGTCTCCTAGTCCTTTGCCCTCCTCTTACCAATCCTCCTCTTCTCTGTCTTAAAATGGCGGCTTCTTTTTTTCTAAAATGTCATCTCCTCTTTCTAGATACAGCCTCAGGGGAAATAGCTTCTTGGCGTCAACTTTGTCAATCCCCCTCATAATCTTACATTATTTTCAACAGTGATCTGATTTCTGTCCTCCAATGAGTATTGGGCCAACCTCCCAGTAAAATATTAACCCCTTCATCTTAGGAACTATTTCAATTGCTTTCTTCCATTCGTATAACTGTAAAAGAGATTATGCTCACCCTTTATCTTTTCACTTTTTATAATTTTTTTTAATGTTTTCTCATAATTTCCCAATTCTACTACTAACCCTTACAATATTACATCCTTTTTCTTTCAAATTAACATCACCTTTATCTTTAATAGTTAGCCATGTTAGTCTATTCTTCTTATGGATTCAAACTTTCTCTCTGGAATGAGATTGGGATCAAATAAATAATTCCATAAATGTCTGCCACTATTTTCCCAATAATCTCTTTTCCTCATCCACTTTAGTCAACCCTGATCTCATTCCATTGTAGTTTCTTTTTTACGTATAAGATATTTGTTTCAGATACAAGTTTCTCATCTTCATATTGAATTAAAAAATCTAGCAACCCTAACTTACTCTTTCCTGGAGGATCCTTAACTTTGAGATCTTTCATTGATTCTATCTTGTTATATAATAGCTGATCTAAAATATCCTGGGGTTGGTTAGCTCCTGGACATATTGCACTAAGATATCATGGTCAGAGCTACCTTGGTTATTTGATTTATCCAATTTAGAAGGCAATCAAAATAGCCCATGAATATTACACTGCATTTTTATGAGCTTTTATTATTTCTTGATATATATATATATATCTGTCTAGCAGTCTAACTACAATTTTCGTGAATAATTTTTTTGCCTTCACTATTTTGCAACTCATAGGTCCTCCAAGGATTATGCCGACTTATGGACACACCATACATATACAGCAAATGAGTTTTTGGAAGGCCGGCAGGAATGAATTTGTGGGCAGCTAGATGCCTGTAGGCATCTTTTGCCCGGAGGGAAAAGGGAATTTTGCATGCCTTCAAGCCTCAAGATTCAGGGGAGGAGATTTAAGAAGGAGAAGAGGAAAAACTGTTTTTCCCAGAGAGTAGTGAATCTGTGGGATTCTCTACGCCAGGAAGTGGTTGAGGTTACTGGGGTTCGATTAGATCAGTGGTTCTCAACCTTTTTCTTTCCGCTCACATACCACTTTAAGTAATCCCTATGCTACAGGTGCTCTGTGATTAGTAAGGGTTTACTTAAGGTGCTTGAGGTGGTATGTGGGTAGAAAGAAAAACTTTGAAAGACACTGTTTTAATCGTACCTCATTATCTCATTATGCGGACTGTTTCATAACTTCAAAGGAAATGGCCCAATGACAATTTCTCTCAAGCAAAATATTTCAGTAACAATTGGGTCTAGAGTAGTGATTCTCAACCTTCCCTTCCCACCCACATACCACCTTAACCAATCCCTTACTAATCACAGAGCACTGAGGACATAGGGATTACTTAAAGTGGTATGTGAATGGAAAGAAAAAGGTTGAGAACCACTGAGTTAGATAGATTTTTACATTAAAAAAAAGAATGAAGGGATATGGAGAGAAGGCAGGTAGGTGGAGTTGAGTCAGAACAGCCATGATCTTATTGAACGGTGGAGCAGGCTCGACGGGCCAGATGGCCGACTCCTGCTCCTATTTCTTATGTTCTTCCCCATCCTTTCTGTTCCAGGGACTGGTGGAGCTGAGCAGAATCACTCATTCACTCACAGAACCAATGGGGCTGGCTGGTGGCCACACTTCCCGCTCCTCTCTCCCATCACAGCTGATTCTGCAAGCCTCTCCCACACACTGCTTTTGTTCATTTCTGACTTACAAGCAGTTCTCAGGAACAGAACTTTTTCTAACTTGAGATTTACTTTAAAATCATTTTAAAATGATGTTTTTCAAGGACAGTTGCCTGGGGTAGAAAAATAGATGCAGATATGCAATTAAGCAAAATTCTGCATTACAGAAAAGCACTGAATTCATTATTCCGACCGTTCCCCAAGTCTTGAGTCACTGTTCGAGTAACAGAAAGAAACGGAGTAACCAGAATTCATCAGGTTTTAACATCCACCCCTACAGCTACTGTATGTTCCAACTTTTATCCTCAAAACCCAATTTAAGTTGCTAACCATGAGGGTTATCTCATGAAAGATGTGTAAGACTGGAAAGCTCATCAATAAAGCCGAATATAATATGACTCAAAAGTACAGGAAACAGTTGGCCAAACAGCATCTGTGAAGGTGGTACTAATTACTGCCCATTTCTACCTCCTACCCGAGATCCATAAACCCAATTGTCCCAGAAAATCCATCGTGTCTGTGTGCTCCTGCCCCACTGAATTGGTCTTCGAATACCTTGATTCTGTTTTTCCCCCTGGTCCAGTTCCTCCCCACCTACATCCAGGACACGACACTTCACATGCTCACCATCATTTCAACAACTTTCAGTTCCCTGAAATCAATCGCTTCATATTACCATGGATATCCAATCTCTATATACCTCCTTTCCCCATACTAAAGGCCTCAAATCCCTTCATTTCTTTCTGGGCAATAGAACCATCCAGTCCCCCTCCACCACCGCCCTCCTTCAGCTGGCAGAACTTGTTCTCACCCTCAGTAATTTCTCCTTTGACTCATCCCAGTTTCTCTGGGTGAAAGGGGTAGCCATGGTACCCACATGGGCCCCAGCTATGCCTGCCTTTTTGTTGACTATGTGGAGCAATCCATACTACAAGCCTACACAGGCAAGGCCCCTCAACTCTTCCTCTGCTACATCGACCACTACTTTGGTGTTGCTTCATGTACCCATGATGAACTCGTTGACTTCATCCACTTGGTTGGGAACTTCCACCCTGACTTCAAATTCACTTGGTCCATCTCTAGCAACACTCTCCCTTTCCCCAATCTCTGTGTCTCCATCTCAGGAGACAAACTCCCGACAGATATCTTCTACAAACCCACCAACTCCCACAGCTACCTCGACTACAGCCCTTCCCACCCCATCCCTCGCAAGGATTCCATTCCATTCTCTCAATTCCTTCATTTCAGTCGCATCTGCACTCAGGATGAGAACTTCCATGCCAAATCATCAGAGAAGTCCTCCTTCTTCAAACAACATAGTTTTCCCTTCTACCACCATTAACTCAGCACTCACCTGTATAACTTCCATTACCCACACATCTACCCTGGCCTCCTCCACACCCACACGCACAAAGGACAGGATTCCTCTTGTCCTCTTGTCCTCACCTACCATCCCACCAGCCTCTGGATCCAACACATCCTCCTCCACTATTTCCGCCACCTACTACATGATCCCACTTCTAGACACATATTCCCTCTCCTCCCCTTTCTACCCTCCACAGGGACTGCTCCCTTTGTGACTTCCTTCTCTCCCCACCAAATGTCTCCATGGGACTGACCCCTGTGACTGCAGGAGATACTTCACTTGCACCCAGACCTCTTCCCTCAGCACCATTTGGGGACCCAAACAGTCTTTCCAAGTGAAGCAACATTTCACTTGAGAATCTACAGGGGTCATATCCTACATCTGGTGCTCCTATTGTGGTCTCCTCTACATCAGAGAGTCTGGGGGCAAGCTGGGAGATCGCTTTGTTGAGCACCTCAGTTCTGTTTGCTGCAATAGTGTGGATCTCCCAGTAGCCATCCATTTCAATTCCCCATCCCATTCCTTGCCAACTTGTCTGTCCATGGTTTCATGCACTGCCAGACTGAGAGCACCTATAAATTGGAGGAACCACATCTCAGCTTTTGAATGGGCACCCTCCAACTGGATGACATTAATATTGACTTCTCTGGCTTTTGTTAAACCTCCAACCCTACCCCCTTCTTCCCCAATGTTTCTCCTTTCCCTGTCTCCTTTCACACAGACATGATAAATTCTCACCTAGTCGCTTATCATATCCAATTAACACCTCTTGTTGGTCTGGTTCCTCTTCCATTATTTGAATTCTGAGACTTTTTGATATCTCCTGGTTCTGCCTGTTCTGATTTTTCCTTGAAGATGGACTCATGCCTGAAATATCGGCCATATATCTTTGTCTCCTAGAGATGCTGAAAAGACCAGCTGTGTTCCGCCAGCATTTCGATGTGTTTACTAATCAGAAACATGACTTCTTCTCTGTCATCTGAAAGGCAACATTTCATTATAAGTATCAAATGCTTGGATGAAAGAATAACATATTTTAAATTTTGTAATGGTTAAAGTTTCCATAATATTAATCAGTAACCAGGTTTAATGATACAAGGATAAACCTGAAACTGTTAGAAGTACACAGCTGATTATGCTGCTTCTGTGGATAAGAAATAGAATTAAAATATTTAACATTGACCTTGACGATTTAACTGAGATGCATGAAAACTGGGAGAGATGGGCAGACTGAAAAGTGCTGACCTGTTCCCCTGAAGAGAGAGGTCAATAACTGAGAGAATGACACCTCTGTAAATTGGTGGAAGAAAGAAAGGGGAGTCAATATTTTTTTTCCAGAAGAAGACTGGTAGGAGCCTGGTCATCTTTCCTTTCCAAATGAAGATGGAAGTAAAAACCTTCAAATCATGAAGTGGGGCATAATCATTGTTATGGTTAAGCAGTGTTGAGGACCCATGTTCAAATCTGGTGTTGTCTGTAAGGAGTTTGTAGATTTTCCCTTTGTCTGTGTGTGTTTTTCCGGGTGCTCTGGTTTCCTCCCACATTCCAGAGATGTACGGGGTTAGTAGACTAATTGGTCACATGAGTGCATTTGGGCAGTGCAGGCCGGAAAGCCCCTGTTGTGATGTTGCATGGCTAATTTAAGAATTAAATTCTTTACAGAGTACCCTCTACATCTGCAAGGTCTGGAAACTGGTGAAGTTGAAGTCTTGTTTTCTATGCTGTAAATTCTTATGGATTTAATGAATCTTAGAACTAGTCATCAGCTCTTTAAGAGGGGAAACTGTAAGTTGTTTTCATATACAATCCCATAAAAATGAGCCTATCTCTTTTGCCCAGATAGCTATAGATATTTTATCACTTGCAATATTCATGTCTATCGTTGGCAGTATTCATTGTTAGATTTTTGTTTGGGTAATAGAGTGGTTAAGAAGGTGGAGAGTGCCTGAAGATATAATGGGTGCAGAAAAGCTAATAGCCTTTCTTGCTCCTCCTTTATAATGTTTGGAAATACATGCTCTTTCACCTTGCAGTTAATTCAATGTGAAGTCATTCAACTTTAGTGTGATAAGTTACGCAGAATCTCATTTAAGTATAATCTACTGCCGTGACAGTCTCTAGGCAATACTAGTAACCCCATGGATATCAAAAATATCATTTTCTCAGCTCAAGGTACATTTTTGTTCCAGTTGAAGTGAAGGTTGTGGGCAAACAGCCCGTTATGGGATTTTAATTGGCTATCAATTCACCATTTCTCAATCACACAGCCTGCAGCACTGGTTCCCAAAGCTAACTGCAATTATTAAAAGTGCAAAATTTCCTGCTAGATTGACCTCTTGTACTCGTATTAAAAGTTTTGTGATATACCAATTGATGTTACCGTCAATCAATCTGAGCCTGTGGGGGATGATCAAAGAAAACTAACTCGCGCTTGGGAATGTTTTCTCTTGTTAGATACAAAAATCCTGATCGATGACTTCCAAAGCTCTTCCTGTTATTGCGAAGGTGGAAAAATAATTAGATGCATGTCAGAAGCTAGCATGGAGTTGGGAAGTGATGTTGAGATTGTATAAGGTGTTGGTGCGGCCTAATTTAGAGTTCTGTGTGCAGTTCTGGTCGCCTAATTATAGGAAGGATATAAACAGAGTGGAGAGTGCAGAGAAGATTTACCAGAATGTTACCTGGGTTTAAGCATCTAGAGTACAGGGAGAGATTTGGCAGATTAGGTCTTTATTCTTTGGAGCGTAGAAGGTTGAGAGGGGATTTGATAGAGGTATTTAAGATTATGAAAGGGATAGACAGAGTGGATGTGGATAGACTATTTCCGTTAAGAGTAGGAGAGATTGAAACAAGAGGACATGAGTTAAGAGTTAAGGGGCAGAGGTTTAGAGGTAACATGAGGGGGAACTTCTTTACTCAGAGAGTGGTAGCGGTGTGGAATGAACTTCCGGGAGAAATAGTGGTGGCAGAGTCAATTTTATTATTTAAGAAAAAGTTGGACAGGTATATGGATGAGAAGAAGGTGGAGGGTTATGGTCATTGTGCAGGTAGGTGGGACTAGAGAGGGGTGTTTGGTTCGGTGCGGACTAGAAGGGCCTAATGGCCTGTTTCCATGCTGTAATTGTTATATATTATATATATGTTATATGTCTAATTCAGGGACTGTCATTACTTTATGATACTCTCACCTTGGGGCACAATTTTTATTAAGTGTTGGAACATGGGGCAATTTGCACCGGAATTTGGAGAAAAATTCTATTGCAGTGTTCTCAATTTTTGAAAATAATTTCAGAGCTTTCCTGTTGCATTACTTGCCAAATGCTCCAATTTATCTGGTGCTAAATTGCAAAGGCCACGAAGACTGTGGTTTAAATGTTTGTTCTGCCCTGTGTTACTTGGGATCATTTGGGTCAGTAGTGCGAACACCACCATTGGTCTCAGGACCCAGCAAAGGGTAGGGGACAACTTATCATGCCTTCTATTCCTGATTGTTATCCAGCAAGTGCCTCTTGCAGTTTTGTAACCCTTGTTTCTGATCCTGCTGCATCTCCTCTGCCTCAAGGAATCCACAAGGAACCTGTTCCAGAACTCTCCATCCTCGGTGGGATTCGCCTCTCCGCCCTCTCGAGTGCAAGCACGTCTTTCCTGATGACCAGAATTACATTTAGTCTTCAAACAAGTCAATGATTTGGTCAAATTTATGCAAGAGCAGAAAGGTTAATAGGCCATTGAAGCCCATTTTGTGGTGTCTTCATAAGCACCTTTTCAAGGTCCCTTTATTTTCAAATGTGTTTAATTTTTTTTAAAGCATACATGAGCAGCACTCCCCTAGCACCCCGACCAAGTGGAGGAAGAAGCAAAAGAGAGTCCATTCATAGACATCAAGTATCAGTGGATCCTGCTCCCTCCTTTGATGCCTGTTCTTTCCAGATCTTCAGATTACAATGGATAACAAATTTTTGCAAAAGGATTGCTTGCCCCCCAAAAAAATAGGGGATTATAATAGACCTCTTCAAGCTCAACATAGAGATAATTTCAGATTTGCTGTCTCATGTAGGAAGTTGAAAAAGACATTAAATTAACTTTTATTGAATCTCACATGTTTAACCTCACGATCCTGACACATTGCGTGAGTTGAACTGACCAAAAAGTGATTTGTTGCTGATTTTTATTTGTACTCAGCATCTGATGCCTCTTGTGCCTGTCTCCAACTATAGCCAGCCTGCATTGATGCATTCCAGTTGCCCTGGTCGCAATGTCCTGGTGAAAGCTTTCATCATGTTCGTCATTGCCTGCACCACGCTCAACAGGAAAGAAATTCAAGTGCAAATACAGAAAATTAAATTTCAATTACATGTTGAACTTCATAGTTTTGTATGCTTGAAGTAGACTTCAAATATGACAAGAAATGATAAAGATAGGATATGTATTATACACGTGATAGATAAATGTCATGATCATCAGCCCAAAATCCATAAAATACACCTAAAAGTATTCAGGAAGCAAAATCTTCCTTGTCCAATGTTATTAGTCCAGGATTCTGGATTAACAGTCTGATAACTTAAGCATTAGCTGTAACCTTAGCCTAGCTAAGATGCTTCTATAATATTGATTATAGATGCCATTACACTGAACGTTGGATGGAAGTTTCTCCCCATTCAGAGTTGGTGGCAAGGCAAGGGATCAGCTGTGTGGATGCAGGCATCAGTTGTATGGATGCAGTGATCAGCTGTTTGAGGTCTAACCTATTCTAATGGAATGAAGATTTTGGTTTCTGTAACACAAATGATTGAAGTGATTTGCATGCCGAGTTTCTGGTGTAAAACCTGTGCCAGCTATTTTAACATAAACTTTCTAGTTATGAATGATGGTCACAATAACAGCAAAGCACATACCATTCACGTGAGTCAGTAGGCTGAATAATTGAATGAATTCCTTTCAAGGCACTGATCAAATGAATGACATCTCTCCAGCAACACGGAAGCACCAAACACACCCCTTTTATACCTTTTGTCTTTTTGACATTTATCCTGCCTTGTGCCCCATCACACACTTTCTCGTTTGTGTTATTCTTCCTTTCTACATCAGAACCTATTTTTCCTCTCTGTTTTTTTTTTCAGTCATGCTAAAAGGTCATGGTCAGAAATGTTAATTCAGCTTCCTTTCCAATGGTCCTGCTGATCTTTTTACAGCATGATCTGTTTTCATTATATTTTCTAGCAGATTTTTATTTGCTGTAAATTCCGGCCCCTATTTCTCAAGCTACTCCCCATGGATCATGATGGTTCATAGGCTTGTAATAGGCAGTCCTGAATGACACAGTCCAGACAAATATACTTGATGCAATAGGCAAGTAATATGCACAACAAGGTTATAATATATTTTTTTAAAAATCTTAGAGCATTTCCCCACCAAAGCAAAATAAAAATCCTGTCAGTTTTCTGGGAAGATTTTCAATCTCAGCAGCCCCCAGGTGGTCAGTGGGTTTGTATCTGTAGTAGGTAAATGTAATAGGCAACCGTGTCTGCCTGTCCCGCATCGGACTTGTCAGCCACAAACGAGCCTGCAGCTGACGTGGACTTTTACCCCCTCCATAAATCTTCGTCCGCGAAGCCAAGCCAAAGAAAAAAGAAGAAAGGTAAATGTAGTAGAAAAAAAAATTTCTACTAGAACTTTTCTTTCTGATCCTCAACCAATGCTGCATCCCCTTTACTCAGCCATGGCAGGAGTAAGCGCATGCAGGCCGATTCCAGGGCGCACCACTCCATAACTGTGGACAGCGGTCATAGATCTCCAGAAATGGTTCGACCTAAAAGGGGAGGCAGGCCTCTTCAGCTCAGTTAAGCAACCTGCATAGGAGAAGGTCACTCATAGGAACATAGGAACATAGGAAGTAGGAACAGGAGTAGGCCAAGATAGAAAACTAAATGTTTTACATTGATGAGAGGAAGAAGGGTGAAGCAAAGAGAGGGACTTGGTCGTGAAAAGGTCCAAACTAAAACTTTAAAGGTAACATTTACTTTAGAAACTGACAGTTACAGATGCAAAAGAATAAAGAAACAGTCAGAAGGTCAAAGCAGGGCAACAGGCCCTTCAGCCTGACTTGTCCATTCTACCAAAGTTGTCTACCCCAGCTAATCTCATTTGCCTGTATTGTATCATATCTCACCAAAGTCTTCCTATTCATGAAACAAATTGAGAGAAGGTAAAGGAGGGAAGTTACCTAGAATTCTTGGTCCATATAAATTTCCATTGGCTGCAATGTAACCTGAGAGAAGGTGAGGTACTGTTTCTCAAGTTTTTGTTGGGACAAAAGCAGAAAGGTCAGAATGGGAAATGAATGGATAACTGAAATGAGACTTGACTGGAAGCTCAGGGTGACTCTTGCAGAATAAATGGAGATATCCAGCATTGGGTAACTGCCAGTGGTTTTCAAACATGCCTCCCAAACTCACATTCCATCTTAAGCAATCCCTATGCCATAAGTGCTCTGTGATAGGTAAGGGATTGCTTAAGTGGGAAGGGAAGGTTGAGAAACACTGCTCTAGGCCCAATTGTTACTGAAATATTTTGCTTGAGAAAAATTGTTATTGGCCTATTTCCTCTGGAGTTATGAAACCGTGCACATAACAAGTCAATTAGGTACAATTAAAACAGAGGTTTTCAAACCTTTTTCTTTCCACCCAAATAGCACCTTAAGCAATCCCTCACTAATCACAGAGCACTTATGGCATATGGATTGGTTAAGGTGGAATGTGAGTTTAGGGAGGCAGTTTGAAAACCATTGGGTTACCCAATTTATCCAATCTATATCAGTTCAATAAAGTAGAAAGAGCCATGCATATAGGGTAGATATATAAAATAAGATAGACGTAGCAACGAAGCTCGAAATTTGTTGGATTGATGTTTTGGGGTGTGCAGAACCTAGGGAAATGCAAAGGGAGAGTGGAACGTAGTGCATTACGCAAAAGTGCCACAGAAATTCAGTAGATCACATCGCATCAGACCTGATATGTTTCAATTAACTTAAAACTTGCCAAGTATGAGATTCAGATGCAAGCACAAATTATTTGCGGGATTGAACCTATCAATGAAGATCTGCCACGCCCCTCTCACTTTCTGCATACCTCAGCATTACTGACGGAATCCGTTGGAATATTTGCTCCTATGCTACTATCAAATTTTACCAATCCATCAAAATAGGGAACTGAAGTAAGCCCTCAAACTTAGTTGTTCTCGTTTAATAAATCTTCAGACTTCAATTTATAAAATTTCATCAAAACCTGCAATACAAGAAATATCATTTATAATTCATCTCTTAACAGCATAATAAAAATCCAAAATATTTATGTTGTCAATGAACTCTGCAGAATATTATAATTAGAAATCACTAAGTAGAATTGTGTAAAGTATGAATGTTTTCTAATAGTAAACACAAGGATCCATTGATGAAGATTGGATGTTATTTTAATTAAAAAAACATTAGTACTTCTATCAAGGATCAAATTAATTATTTTTATGACCAAATCTCGATGTATGATTTATGCTTCAATTGGCATATACGGGGGATATTAATAGATTGAGCTAAATAGAAGGCTAATATTAAAACTCGAGCAACTAGCAACAGGTAGGTCTGAAATGTGTAATTTGCAAGTCTAATGAGTGCCTTGAGTTGCATTATGAAAATAAAATTCAACAGATTTAAGTTTAAATTTGCAATTCTCTTTTTAAAGCTGAGTAGATCAGCAACCTTTGAAGGATTCATCAGGTGACCAAAATCCTTTTATTTTTTCTCTTTCCCTTTTGCATGTCCAAACGCACCATTGCAAGTTACATGTTCTCCTACACTTGTGGGAAGTAAAACTGCAGACTGTAAAAACACTCAAACTGAAAAGAAATTTCAGTTTCCTTTCCTTATAAGCAATTTCACAAAGTTGGTAACTCCATCCGATTAGTAATCAGATGTGAGGAAGTGACATGGTTTAGCAAAGAGGTTAGTGCAATCCTTATGCCATAAATGCTGTGTAATTAGTAAGGGATTGCTTAAGGTGGTATGTGGGTAGAAAGGAAAAGTCTGAAAACCACTGTTTTAATCGTACCCCATTGACTCGTTATGTGCACAGTTTCAGAACTCCAAGGGAAATGGGCCAATGACAATTTTCTCAAACAAAATATTTCAGTAACAATTGGGTCTAGAGCAGTGGTTCTCAACTTTCCCTTCCCACTCACATACCACCTTAAGCAATCCCTTACTAATCACAGAGCACTTATGGCATAGGGATTGCTTAATGTTGAATGTGAGTTTCATGGAGCAGTTTGAAAACCACTGGGTTAGCACAATGCTGTGATAGCACCACCAGCAATCAGGACAGGGCTTTGAATCTCACACTGTCTGTAAGGAGTTAGTACATTCTCCTCATGTCTGTGTGGGATCCCCCTGGAGGCTCCAGTTTCCTCTCATCGTTTAAAATGTACCAGGGGTTGTACGTCAATTGGGTTGTTACTGTGCTGTATGTCTAACTGTAAAAAATCTTAAAACAATTAAATTTGTAACAGTCTCTTTGGTAATAAAACAATGAGGAAATACTACTGTCGGAGAGCAGAAGCAATTATTAAAGACCCACACCACACAGCACATGCTCTGTTCTCACTTCTTCCATCAGGAAAGAGGTCTAGGTGCCACAAGATTCTCACCACCAGGTTCAGGAACAGCTGTTACCCCTCCACCGTCAGACTCCTCAACAACAAACTCAATCAGGGACTCATTTAAGGATTTTCTTTTTTATTCTCTCTGTATTTCACAGTCAGTTTGCTTATATGCGTTGTTTGTTTACATGTTTACGCTGTGTACAGTTTATTTTTTTTGCGCTATCAATTAGTGGTAATTCTGTCATGCCCACAGGAAAAAGGAATCTCAGGATTGTATGTAATGGTCATGTATGTATTCTGACAGTAAATCAGAAATCTGAAATCAGACAGCCATTTGTAGATCCACAAACATTCCATTTTTCCCCTTCTTTCTAGATGTTCCTACATGTTGCCTTCCTGTATAATCAATTCAGCATGGCAACAGAAGTTACAAACCTGAATGCAGAAGGTCAAGGTCAATGTGAAGGGCATACTACAATCTTACACAAAAGAAAGATCCACAACTCCACCTGATAACATGCCCAGCCCCTCTTAAAACTCTGTTCCAAATTCTTCTTTACAGAATTGACTATACTCATTTTTTAATGCTGTTGCCTGAAAGCTCTCAGGGCCCTGTGCACTACCTGTGTTGAGTTTACATGTTCTCTCTGTGGCTGTGTGTGTTTCTGTCAGATCCTCTAGCTTTATCCAAAAGGTATACTGGTAGGTAAATTTCCAGATGTAAATTACCTGTTAGTATAGGTAAATTACAAAATAATCACAGAGGATTTGATCGATGTGTGAGAGAAAATAAATTGGACGAAAGCAGTCACTGACAGGATTACTCTGGTGAAGGGCCAATTGGGCTCCTTCTGAGTTGAATGAAGGAGTGAGATAGATTAGATATATTTGTTCCTGTGTTCTCTACTCATGGTTTTCTGTCCATTGGACTGACTGATAAGTAAAACATTAATAAATCCAAAGTGCATATTACCCAAACTGGAATTTGATAATTTTATGATAATCTGATGCTCTATCAAAACTCACAATTATAATCCTGAAAATATCTGATACCAAAACTGTCTTTGTGATCTATCTCCAATCATCAATGATTCTTACTTAACTGAGCAAAATTTGATCAAACTCAATAACAAAGATGATTGAAATAACTTTGTCAATGTGATTGTGTATTAATTAGTCAGAGGGTAGTATTCCAGTATTGTAGCTGTCAGGTTATTTTATGAATGCATAGAACCAGTCATGTCTCAAGATCATCCCATGTTACCTCACTAAGTAACTGCAAATAATTTAAACCCATGTAACCTCTTGGACACACTTTGAAAACCCATCTACACTCAACTCAAAGCATTCAAGATTTTTTCCCCTCCCTAGACAGTTTACAGTGTAGAAGACACTTCTGCAGTGTTCAAGGTCCAGTTGTGTTTGCAACTTTCTTCATTGCAACTGTCTCCAGTGTTACAGAATCATGTTATTATTAATCTTTAGTTTATACATATATATTATTTTTAGTAAAGGAACTTTGTGGGTTGGATACAGGAACACTTATACAAAGACAGATCACACATTCAAGTTAGCAGATAAGAAAGGTCTCTCGGACCTAATTCAAAGTCAAGCAGAAGATATCAAAGCCTTATCAATGCTCAGTTAAAAGTTAGAAAAGATTTACAATTGTTCTCCATTGAAAGTTTGAAGACAATGGATATTTGCTCAGAAAGGCACCTGTGTATATAAGAATGTATATTAGCTGTGCAGACAACTTGGAAGCATTTTCTCATAAACCTTTGGTAGCGGTTTCATGTGATTGTGACACTTGAAGAAGGTATCTTTAATATTGAGCCATGCTTCATCTGAAGTCAGAGATGCAGTAACCTTCAATGAGAGAAGTACTCTTATGTCTTCTCCCTTTGTTAAGAGAGAGCAGTTCTACATGTCCATTTGTAATGGTCACTTGGGTTGGTGAAATCAACCTCCTCACAAGAAAGGAGAATTTGTGAAAAAGTAATTTGGATAAATAAATATTTCTCTGAAAGCAAATCTATAAGAATTTGTGAGGTTGAGAACTTTTGAACACAAGTTTAAAGACTCTGAGTTTCAAAACAAAAGATTTCTAAGACTGAACTTTAAATCTGAATCATCTCTGTGGAATTGTATCTAAACTGTAATAAATTTTGATCTGTCACACACACCCACACACACACACACACACACACACACACACACACACACACACACACACACACACACACACACACACACACACACACACACACACACACACACACACACACACACACACACACACACACTTCTGCCTAGTGGGGGTTAAGTTTAAGTAAGATTTTATATTATTAATAATTATGAATAAAAATTATTGTTTGGAAGATACCATTGACTTAGTGAATACTGTAGAGGCTACAGCCAAAGTCTGCATGGATTCAAAATTAAAGTTACAAGTCATACTCTCAAACCTTCGTGAAAATACTCAATAAAACCGTCCTAATTGTTTGTATTCCTTAATTTTATGCACCCTGCTTCTCAAATGTAAAAGCAGAATAAATAGTAAACGCTGTGCACTTTTTAATAAGCACATCGTGACAACTCTACTATGAAGGCCAAAGTTAGGGTCCACTCAAATTGTTCTTGAATACAATGGGTTGATGTAGCAGTCACCTACTTGCTGTGGTTTAGTATTGTTTATAAATTGATCTTTAAAGTTGATGATTCAGTACAGTAGTAGGGCTTTCCAGCCCATGAAATCCAATTACACACAATTAAACTGCCAACCTACATTTTGGAGGGTGGGAGGAAACCAGAACACCTAGAGGAAACCCCACACATGTCACAGAAAGAAGGTAAACTTCTTACACACAGCACTGGATTCAAACCACATTTGCTGGCCCTATAATAGTGTTGCTCTAACCCAGTGCTTCTCAACCTTTTCTTTCCACTCACATACCATCTTAAGCAATCCCTTACTAATCATAGAACACAGATGGCATAGGGAATATTTAAAGTGGTATGTGAGTGTAAAGAAAAAGGTTGAGAACTACTGTTCTAACCTCTATGCTAACTGTGGCTATTCCAGGGCAGTTGATCAGATTTGCTTGAAAGAACATCAATAAATCAGTGGGCCGAGGAAGTATACATTGCAGTTTGAAGAGGGTAGGAGCCCCTTGAAATCCATGCTCAGACACTCAAAAGGGTGGGTGGCCTTAATCAGGTGCAACCTGTCCAGCTAGTAGGTGTGGTTTGCACTCCACATAGACCTGGCAGTTTCTGGTCATCATCCTGATGTCCTCAACCAAATACGGAAGGTTGTGGGCTTTGACGAAATGGAAGAACCTGGTGAGCCCGGGGTGGCAGAGGTCATTGTGGAAGGTTTGTAAATGGTCTATCTGCACAATGGCACAAGTTCCTCAGGACAGGGCATCCAAAGGCTCATTGAGCTTTCCGTGCCAGTACAAGATATCATAGTTGTAAGTGGACAGTTCAATTCTCCACCTCAGAATCCTGTCGTTCTTGATTTCACCCCACTGCTTGTTATTGAACATGAAAGCAACTGCATATTAGTCAGTCAGCAGGGTAATTTGTTTGCTGGAAAAGTAGTGCCTCCGATGCCATACCGCCAGAACAATGGCCTGGGCCTCCTTCTCAATGGAGGAGTGCTGGATCTCGGGGCCTTGGAGGGTGCGGGAAAAAAATGCTATGGGTCTGCCTGCCTGGTTAAGTGTGGTGGCTAGGGCAAAGCTGGACACATTGTTTTCCACCTGGAATGGGTTGGATTTGACCACAGCGTGCATCACAGCCTTGGCCAATAGTGCCTTTGATGTGGCAGAAGGCCTCACATGCCACTGCCAACAGGGGAAAGGAGGTGGCTTTTATGAGGGGTCGGACATTATCTGCAGAGTTGGGGTCCCACTGGGTATAATAGGTTAAAATTGATGTGCTATCAATAACTCCAAAGACCAGAAGTTACCTGACTGATAGGCTTTTATTACCATAAACAGAAGGCACATCTCATGTAGCTGACCTGAGAGCCAAGCTTATTTTGGGCGAGGGGTTATGAAGTTGTCACCTTTATTAGGGCAATCAAGGGGGAGGAGCCACAGGGACAATCAGCAAGGGGCAGGCCAAACATACATATACAAACAGAATTAACAGTGGTTCCACCACAGGATCCAGTTGCAGAAGGTGGTGCAGTGGCCCAAGGTTTGGAGTTTGCAGAGCATCACTGAGGGAATATATTGTGTTGACTCTAAATACAAATCTGAAAGCAATTGCACAATGTAATTGAAAGATATAATTGTCTTCTGATTTGTTCATAGCAAAGTTTCCTGTTTAATTTCCATCCATTTCCGCTTCTCATGTTCTTGACATAAATATGCTCCATCGTTCTTTTGTCTGGATTTCCTTTCTCAGATGAAGAGGTCGAGCGAAGGGCTTTGATCATGCAGGTGAACCTGCAAAACCAAAATCACACAGGGCAGTGCCTTAGGTTGGCATAGCAGTTAGTGCAACACCTTTACAGTGCCAGCAATTTGGACTGGGGTTTGAATCCCTCACTGTCTGTGCATTCTCCACATGTCTATGTGGGTTTTTGTCAGGGGCTCTCACCATTCAAAACATATTGGGAGTGCAGGTTAATTGGATGTAAATTGGGCGGCAGGGGCTCGTGGGTGAAAATGGCCTGTTACTGTGCTGTATGTCTAAATTTAAAATTTACATTTAAATAAATTAATTCAGATCAAGATGCTCTGTAGTTCATTTGGCTTAATCTTTCCAGAAGATTAGTCCCACTAGCAGTCCATTTTAGCATCCAGGTGTTTATAAATGAAAACAGCTGGCTGATACTTCCCCACTTTGAAACCCATTAAACTGGACTATATTTTTTGCTATGAAAAAATATTGGGGATTGTGATAGACAACTTCAAGCTGAACACAAAGAACATTTTAGATTTTCTGTATCACGAAGGAGGTTGGAGAAACATTACATTAATCTTTATTGAATTTAGTATGTTTAACCTCATATTCAAGCTCTCAGGTTGACTGCACATGTTGCACAACAAACGTGATGAGCCCAGGGTTTGGTTGGTCATCAATTTTACAACTGAAATAGAGCTCATAGGATTTCTTATTTAGTGCAGTCATGCTGCGACTTTGAGCCTTAAACGTATACTCACTGCAAATGTACCAAAGCTGTTGCGACATTTATGAGACATTTCTGCTGTGTTGAATCTTCATGAAGAGAATAAATGCTGTTGTTAACTCACTGTGCTATTGCCTAAGCAATATGTGCATTAACATGCATTCAATTTAAAATCAATGTAATGCACAGCATCTGTATATGTGAGCAGCTTTTATATCCTATCTGTAAATATCCTGACTAAGCATGTCCAGGCCTAAGATAACATGAGTGCATGCCCAGGGATGCTTAGACTTACCAAAATACCTTTCTTTGTGGGCAATATACTAGAGGACTTAAAATATGACAGGAAATCACAAAATTAGGTTATATCTACAAACAGTAAATGATAGGAAAGTTTTAAGTTCACTAGTATGTTAGTGGATGACACCACAATTTACAATCATAGCAGAGAATGAAAAATGTTATCTAATATTACACAGGTTCTATATGAACTGAGTGAATGGATAAAGAAATAGCATGTGGAATTTAACTTGGATAAGTGTAAAGTGTATCACTCTGGTAGGTTTCACCAGGGCAGGACTTACACAAAGAATAGTTGGACCTTGCAGAATGTAGTAGAACAGAGAGACTTGGAGGTATGGGTACATTTTTCCATCTAGCAATAGGGAAGGTAGCACTAAGCTAGAAAGAAAGCCAAAATGATTCATGAGAATTTAACCAGGATTGGTAGGCTTGAAATATAAGGAGAAGCTGGGTAGTCTGGGACTTTTCTCCCTGAAGTTCATGAAGCTGAGAGGGGAACTTACGGAGAGTTATAAAATCATACGGGGCATAACCTTTTTTTTTTGGCTCAGTGCAGAGGAATCGAAAACCAGAGGGCATACATTTTAGGTGAGAAGGGTAACATTTAAAAGGGACCTGAGACGTCCATCATTCATACATGGGTTGTAGGTAAATGGAACAAGCTGCCAGAGGAAGTGATAGAAGCCACTTAGACAGATCCATAGACAGGAAAGGTTGAGAGGTAAACAGAAAAATGCAAGATGGGATGATCTTGGTCAAAGGGCCTGTTTCCATGGCATCAAGGGAGACAGCAGAGAAACGAAATAAATATGTGAGCTGTCAGAACAATTACAGATGAAGTTGGAGGTCTAGATGAAAGGTCATCGCAAAAAGTTAGGTTGCAGGTGCAGCAGGTTATTAAGAAGGAAAATGGAATGTTGGCCTTCATCGCTAGAGGAATTGAACTCAGGAGTAGGGAGGTGATGTTGCAACTGTATAAGGTACTGGTGAGACCGCACTTGGAATACTATGTCCAGTTCTGGTCTCCATATTTGAGGAAGGATATACTGGCTTTGGAGACAGACCAGAGGAGGTTTACTAGGTTGATCCCTGGGATGAAAGATTAAATCGTCTAGGATTGTATTCACCTGAGTTCAGAAGAAGAGAGGAGATCTTATAGAAACATATAGGATTCTGAAGGGTATAGATAGGATAGATGTAGGAAGGTTTTTTGAGTTGGCCGGGGAAACTAAAACGAGAGGACACAGTCTCAAGTTTCGGGGGAGTAGATTTAGGACAGAGATGAGGAAAAATAGTTTTTCCCAGAGAGTAGTGAATGTTTGGAATTCTCTAACCAGGGAAGTGGTTGAGGCTGCCTCATTAAACATATTTAAAATTTGGATAGATAAATTTTTACATGATAGAGGAATTAAGGGATATGGGGAGAAGGCATGTAGGTGGAGCTAGGTCATAAATTAGATCAGCCATGATCATATTGAATGACGGAGCAGGCTCGATGGCCTACTCCTGTTCCTACTTCCTATGTTTCCCATGTTCCTATTACCTGGTTTTTTTTTTTCTCCCATAAATTTCCTGTCACTCTAGTTCAGCATATTTTGTATTTTTAAATTTCAGCACCCTAGAGAATGTAAAATCGGATAACCGGGAAAAGTCACGATGCCTGCTGAGAAAAGTTTGGAAGGCTCAGAGTGTCCAATGAATGCAGGATAGGTTTTAATGCAGCCAGTACAATTTTGACATACCCCAGGAAAGGAGAATGCAAGTCTGAAAAATGTAGCAGCAAATTAGGCTGAGATTCATTTTCATGCAATTTAGATGGCTTGGAGACCATGGAATGGTCTTTGAAGAAATGTTAGCTGGAGGGTGACAGACGACAAAGTATGGTGAGTGAACAGACAGAAGAAACTTATGATAACAGAGACCAAAGCTTCCTCTGGTTTCTCTTCCAATGGTAGAGAAGCAATTTTATTTTAACTTAAGTCATTCAAATACTATATGGTGAGAGGTTTGACCTGAGTGAGAAAGCACTTCCTCACACTTATTACCCTGAAGTTTTAGTTAGATCCTGAAAATGCAATCTGCAACCCTCCAACATTGTGTGGCATGATGCACTTTGGAGGATTGAACATCAAAGCAGAGTTCATTGTTAACACAGGATTCTTGGCAGTGTGGAGGAACCGAAGGACATTGGGGTCCAAGTTCATTGATCTCTCAAGGGTGTTGTGAGAGTTGAGAGGGTGGTTAAGAACGCATATGATATTAGTTAGGGGATGAGTTCAAGAGCCACAAGATCGTTTTGTAACTCTATAAAACACTGGTTAGACCACTCAGAGGATTGTGTTCAGTTCTGATCACCTCATTATAGAAAGGACTTAGAAGCTTTAGTGAGGTTGCAAAGGAGATTTACAAGAATG
This sequence comes from Narcine bancroftii, assembly GCF_036971445.1. Lineage (NCBI taxonomy): Eukaryota > Metazoa > Chordata > Chondrichthyes > Torpediniformes > Narcinidae > Narcine > Narcine bancroftii. Next base: position 350,805,809 of record NC_091470.1, read on the forward strand.
CTGCATAGATTGGAGAATATGTCTAATAAGGAAAGGATGAGTGTGAGGTGGGTTTTTTCTCTTTGGAATGATAGATGATGAGAGGCAACAATAGAGGTGGATAAGATTATGAGAGGCACAGGTAGAGTGGATGCCCAGCATGTTTTTCCCTGGGTGGCAATTTAAGGTGAATGGAGGAAAGTTTAATGAAGATGTCAGAGATAGACTTTTTTGAATACACAGAAAGTGGTGTGTGCCTGGAATGGTGGATGCTGGTTCAATAGGTAAATGTAAAAGACTCTTAGATGGGCATATTATTATCAGTAAAATAGAAGGCTGGGAACTGTGAGGTAGGGAAGATTGATTGTGGAGTACATTTACAGTATATAGGTCAGCACAACTTTATGGACCAATGAGCCTGTACTGTGTATACAATGCTATATGCAACTCAAGTAATTTGGTGACACAGAGTGAAGGGTGGGAGACTGTCCACATTTCTCACTACATTGCCATTAGTGGTAATTCTCACTCGCACCTAACTCTAAGCAGCAAGGTTATTTGTACAACTGTGACTGCATCCATTGTATTACATATGACAGCTTTAAATAATAATCTACGTTTATGTGGTATAGGCAACATGGAGCAAATGTGATACCTGAGGAGTATAAGAAATGCAAGAAAAATCTCAAGAAGGAACTCAAGAAGGCGAAAAGAAAACATGAGGTTGCTTTGGCAGTCAATGTGAAGGAAAAGCCCAAAAGGATTCTTCAGGTAGATTAAGAGCAAAAGGATAGTATGGGACAAAATTTGTCCCTTTGAAGATCAGAGTGGTCGGCTTTGTATGGAGCCAAATGAGATGGGGGCGATCTTAAATGTGGGTTTTTTTAAATCAATATTCACTCAGGTAACAGGCACAATGTTGCGGGAAGTAAGGAAAACAAGCAGTGAAGTCATGGAAGCAAATAGGGGTAGATAAATTCCAAATGTCTGAAAAGATATTCCCTTGGACCCTGAGCGAGACTAGTGTAGAAATTACAGGGACTCTGGCAGAAATACTTAAAATGTCCTAAGCCACGGGTGTGGTGCTGGAGTACTGGAGGGTAGCTCATGATGTTTGGTTATATAAAAAGGTTCCAAAAGTAACCCTGCAATTTATGGACCAGTGAGCCTGATGTCAGTGTACATAAATTATTGGAAGGTGTTCTAAGAGATACAATTACTTGGATAGCCAGAAACTGGTTAGCAATAGTCAATATGGCTTTGTGTCTGTTAAGTCAAGTTTAACTAATCTTATAGTGTTTTTCGAGAGGGTTGCCAGGAATGTTGATAAAGGAAAGGCTGTGGATGTTGTCGACATGGATTTTAGTAAGGCTTTTGACAAGGTCCTATATGGGAGGTTAGTCAGGGAGGTTCAAAAGATAGTCAGCATGGTATTCATGGTGAAGCAGCAAAGAAGGTTTTCAAAGCTTGCACAGGGATCCAGACCAGCTGGAAAAATGGCAGATAGAATTTCATGCAGAAAAGAGTGAGGTGTTGTATTTTTGAAGGACAAACCAAGAAAGCACATGCATGGTAAATGGTAGGGAACTGAGGAGTGCAGTAGAATTGAGTTACAGGTAAAGGTTAAGCAGGTTAAGACTTTATTCCCTGGAGCATTAGAAGAATGAGGGGAGATTGGAGAGAGGTATTTAAAATTATAAGCTGATAGAGTAAATGTAGATAGGGTTTTTCCACTGAGGGTAGGTGAGATACCAACCAGAGGACATGGGTTGAGTGAAATTGGAAAAGTTTAGGGGGAATGTGAGGTGGAACTTCTTCATACAGAGTGTGGGCTTAATTTTAACATACAAGAAGAATTTGGACAGATACATGAATGGGAGGGTTATGGAGGGCTATGGGCTGGGTGCAGATGGGTGGGACCAAGCCAACAAATAAATGTTGGGCACCGACTAGAAGGCCTGAAGAGGCCTGCTTCTGTGGTGTAATATTCTATGGTTCTTTGGGTCTTATCATAATAATAAAGAGTGAAATGGACTTTCCAGAACAGCGTTATTCAATAAAAAGCATCGAGCAGGCATGTCAAGGCACCCTGGAGGAGGTTTTAAGGGGTGTTACGATGCAGGGCATGATAAGGTTACAGAGGGGGAGCAGATACTTCTGCACAAAATGATACAGACAGTTAAATGTTGCAGAGTATTTGTTTCTCATGCATACTTTGCATGATGACATTGCCCTTTAAGACCCCATTCTAAGTTTACTGTGAACATGCTGATGTTTTGTGACTAATAGCTGTGACCTATTTGCTCGAGTAAAAGCCAGCAAATATCCTTCTGCATAAATTCAACTGAAATAGTTGTACCTGAAGAGTGGAGAATCCATTTCAGGGATGATAAGTGCGTGCAAATAGCTGTACAGTTGTGTGCCATGTGTGTGGTGAAGGCAGATGTTTGCTGTTTATTCTGGGCACTGTCAAAATCCATCAATATCAGCCTAAGTGTCTCCAATTTGATCAAATTAGACAGGCTCTGATTCTCTAAATAGGATTAGCTGCAACAGTGTTAACCATCCCACTTTCAAAGAAGCCCTGATGGAGTTGGTGTTTGTTCTGTATGTGATAAATTATTGGGCAGTTTTTAGTAACTAATCTTATTATGTGACTGTAAACCTAAACATGTTGAAAGGCCATCTTCATTCCACTCTAAGGGTATGCATATGTCACGGACCTCAGCAAAATGGGAAAATAAATGAGTGGCATTCTTTTGCATTTACAAGGGTACTCCATCTATCACAAAGGCTGATTAAAAGGATAGTCAGGATGACTTTGTGCATGGTAGTTCATATTTAATAAATCTTATAGAGTCCTTTGAGGACGTAACCAAGAAAATAGATGAAGGAAAGGCTGGGAATATTTTCTACATGGACTTCAATAAGGGCTTTGACAAGGTTCCACATGGGAGGTTAGTTCAGAAGGTTCAGACAGTAGGTATCCATGGAGAGGTTGTAAACTGGATTTGAAATTGGCTGAATGGAAGAAGGCAGAGAGTGGTAGTGGAAAATTACTTCTCAGAATGGAGGTCTGTGATTAGTGGTGTGCCTCAGGGATCATTGTTATTTGTTGTCTATATCAATATAATAAATTGGATCAGCAAGTTTGCTGATGAGACTAAGGTTGGAAGCATTGTGGACAGTAAGGAAGGCTTTCAAAGTTTTCAGAGGGATCTGGACCAACTGCAAAAATGGGCCAGAAAGTGGTAGTAGAATTGAATGCAGAAAAGTGTGAGGTGTTGCATTTTGGAAGGACAAACCAAAGTAGGACATACACAATAACTGAGGAGTGTTGAAGAACGAAAGGATCTGTGAATTCAGATACATAGTTCCCTGAAAGTGGTGTTACTGGCATACAGAGTTGTAAAGAAAGCTTTTGGCATCTTGGCCTTCATAAATTAATGTATTGAGTCCAAAAAATTGGGATGTTATGCTGAGGTTGTATAAGACATTGGTGATGCCAAATTTGGAGTATTGTGTGCATTTCTGGTCGCCTAACTACTGGAAGGATATCAGTAAGATTGAAAGAGTGCAAAGAAGATTTACTAGGATGTTGCCAGGTCTTCAGGAGTTGAGTTACAGGGAAAGATTAAACAGGTTAGTACTTAATTCTTTGGAGCATAGAAGAATGAGGGGAGATTTAGTAGAGGTTGACAAAATTATGAGAGGGATAAACAGTGTAAATACAAGTAGGCTCTTTCCGCTTAGACTAGGAGAGATAAATACGAGAGGTCATGGCTTCAGAGTGAAAGGGGAAAGGTTGAGGGGAACATTAGGGGGAACTTTTTCACTCGAAGAGTGGTGGGAGTGTGGAACAAGTTACCATCTGACGTGGTAAATGCAGGATCCCTGTTAAGTTTTAAAAAATAAACTGGATGGATACATGGATGGGAGAAATATGGAAGGGGTTATGGAATGGATGCAGGTCAGTGGGACCAGCTGAATGATGTTTTCAGCACAAACCAGAATGGCCGAATGGCCTGCTTTCTATGCTGTTGAGTTGTATGGTTCTATAATTCTACCCAGCAGAGCACTGACTTTTTGCAGGGATCTTGAACGTCCAGCACAGTGGTTCTCAACCAGTGGGCCATGGCCTAGTGGGTCACAACGTGTTACCACGTGGGTTTTTAAAAATGTTAAAATGCTTTAAATTAGATAAAGAGGTGTTTCTTACTGAGCTTCCCCTTGATTTCAAAATATTGCTCAATCATTGCCACTAGTGGGCCATGGCATGTTAGGCTGGAATCTAGGTAGGCTTTGGACCGAGAACCGCCACTCTAGTCTCAATCACAGATATGATTTCCCTATACAGCACTTTATAAAGGGCATCTGATTGAACTGAGGGAAGCCATGCATGGAACCTGTTCTCCACTGTCACCACTGAATCTGCTCACACCTCAGAGTGTAGAGACTTCCTGCGAGGGGTGGTGTTAAGTCAGCTGGAGTAAGTGACCCAGTTGAGATATGGGGGTCTGAGATGTGGGCCGGTTTGGTGAACACCAGCCATAACAGGGGCCTGGTAACACTTGCTCCATGTATTGTCACATTGCCCAGGGGTCTGGTAATCACTTCCTGTTAGATATGATGGAAGCTGACTTCTATCTGCTACTTTGACTGCACAGCCCTTGCCAGCCCAAAGATTTCTCAGTGTTGACAAGCAAGCAAGTTCCTGACATGGAAATGCATTGCAGTGAGGAGGGGAATGTCAGCAACATGTTGCTTTCTATATCATATTGCAATGGCTCTTTAGCATTGATTCCTTTAGGACCTTCAAGACTCCAGTGTAGTAGGAGATCATTGACGCGATGACTATTCTGGAGTTAAGTTCCTGACTTTTTTACTACCTTTGCCTTGAGTGTAAAAAGAATATGATTTTGCAAAGGAATGTTGTGCTGAAGCAAGAATCAACCATAATCTTACTGACAGGCAGAACATATACAAGAGCCAAGTGGCCTATTCTAGCTTTTATTTCATACTTGTTTTACATCTGTGGGGACATTTAAAATATGCATTAGCCCAGAATTTGGAACAGAGCTGTTCCCAGTGCAAGTGTAAGGATAGAACTTAAACATGACCTTTAACTTGAATAAATTTGGAATTAAATGGTGTGTGTGTGTGTGTGTGTGTGTGTGTGTGTGTGTGTGTGTGTGTGTGTGTGTGTGTGTGTGTGTGTGTGTGTGTGTGTGTGTGTGTGTGTGTGTGTGTGTGTGTGTGTGTGTGTGCGTGTCTGTGTGTGTGTGTGTGTGTGTGAGATACAATATTACAGTACAGTCCAGGCTTCAGCCTATAATGTTATGCGGACCTACTCCACATAAATCTAATTATTCCCTACCTCACAACAGCTGGAACCCTTTATTTTTCTAGCATCCGTATAACATAACATAACATAACAATTACAGCACGGAAACAGGCCATTAGGCCCTTCTAGTCCGCACCGAACCAAACATCCCTTTCTAGTCCCACCTCCCTGCACAATGCCCATAACCCTCCATCTTCTTCTCATCCATATACCTGTCCAACCTTTTCTTAAATAATACAATCGACTCCGCCGCCACTATTTCTCCCGGAAGATCATTCCACACGGCTACCACTCTCTGAGTAAAGAAATTCCCCCTCATGTTACCTCTAAACCTCTGCCCCTTAATTCTTAACTCACGTCCTCTTGTTTTAATCTTTCCTCCTCTTAACGGAAATAGTCTATCCACGTCCACTCTGTCTATCCCTTTCATAATCTTAAATACTTCTATCAATTCCCCTCTCAACCTTCTACGCTCCAAAGAATAAAGACCTAATCTGTCCAATCTCTCCCTATACTCTAGATGCTTAAACCCAGGTAACATTCTGGTAAACCTTCTCTGCACTCTCTCCACTCTGTTTATATCCTTCCTATAATTAGGCGACCAAAACTGCACACAGAACTCCAAATTAGGCCGCACCAATGTCTTATACAATCTCAACATCACCTCCCAACTCCTATATTCCATGCAATGATTGATAAAGGCCAGCATACTAAAAGCCTTCTTCACCACCCTATTCACGTGAGTTTCTACCTTCAGGGAACGATGTACCGTCACTCCTAAATCTTTCTGCTCTTCTGTATTCCTCAATGCTCTCCCATTTACCACATATGTCCTATTCTGATTCTTCTTACCAAAATGAAGCACCTCACACTTATCAGCATTAAATTCCATCTGCCATTTTTCAGCCCACTTTTCTAAGCAGCCCAAATCCCTCTGCAATCCTTGAAAACCTTCTTCATTATCCACTATTCCACCTATCTTAGTATCATCTGCATATTTACTAATCCAATTCACCACCCCATCATCTAGATCATTAATGTATATAACGAACAACAATGGGCCCAATACAGATCCTTGAGGCACACCACTGGTCACCGGCCTCCAACCTGACAGACAATTTTCCACTACCACTCTCTGGCCTCTCCCTTTCAGCCAATGTTCAATCCATTTGACTATCTTAAAATTTATACCTAAAGACTGCACCTTCCTAACTAACCTTCCATGTGGTACCTTATCGAAGGCCTTACTGAAGTCCATATAGACAACATCCACTGCGCTACCCTCATCCACATTCCTAGTCACTCTTCAAAAAATTCAATCAGATTGGTCAAACATGACCTTCCTCCCACAAATCCATGTTGAGTACTCCTGATCAGACCCTGTCTATCCAGATGTTTATAAGTACTATCTCTAAGAATTTTCTCCATTAATTTACCTACCACACACGTCAAACTTACAGGCCGATAGTTGCCAGGCTTCCTCCTTGAACCTTTTTTAAATAACGGAACCACATGCGCAATGCGCCAATCCTCCGGCACTATCCCCATATCTAATGACATTTGGAAAATTACCGCCAGAGCCTCTGCTATTTCCTCCTTCACTTCTCTCAATGTCCTGGGGAAGATCCCGTCTCGTCCCAGAGACTTATCCACCTTTATATTCTTCAAAAGCCTTAAAACAACACCTTTTGTAATCTCTATATTCCCCATATTTACCCAATTTGCTTTTTTTATCTCACATCTCCCAATATCCTTCTCCTTAGTGAATACCGAAGAAAAGAAACTGTTCAATATCTCCCCCATTTCTCTAGGCTCCACACACAGTTTTCTGCTCTGATTTTCTAAGGGACCAATTTTGTCTCTAGCTTTCCTCTTACCATTAACATATTTGTAGAACTCTTTTGGATTAGTTTTCACCCTGCTTGCCATAGTTTTCTCGTACCTTCTTTTAGCTTTCCTAATTCCTCTCTTAAGATTCCTCTTACATTCAATGTATCTTTCAAACATCTCCTTAACTCCATGCTTCTTATATCTAATGTACGCCTCCCTTTTTCTTCGAACCAAGTTTCCAATATTCCTTGAAAACCACGGCTCTCTCAAACCTTTTGCCCCTCCTTTTAACCTAACAGGAACATAAAGCTTTTGCACTCTCAAAATCTGATCTTTAAAAGACTTCCATCTCTCTACTACATCCTACCCATAAAACAAATTGTCCCAATGCACACCCTGCAAGTCCTTTAGCATCTCCTCAAATCTAGCTTTTCCCCAATCAAAAACCTCAATCCTTGGCCCTGATTTCTCTCTTTCCATAATGACATTGATGCTGATGGCATTATGATCACTGGACCCGAAGTGCTCGCCAACACTAACCTCCGTCACTTGACCCATCCCATTTGCCAACAGTAGATCTAACACTGCTCCTTCTCTGGTCGGCACCTCTACATATTGTTGTAAAAAACTATCTTGCACACATTTCACATACTCTAACCCATCCAGTCCTTTCACAGAATGTGTTTCCCAATCTATATGTGGAAAATTAAAATCTCCCATAATTACAACCCTGTGCTTATCACAAATATCTACTATCTCCCTACAGATTTGCTCCTCTAGGTCTTGGTCCCCTCCGGGTGGTCTATAATGCACCCCTACAAGTGTAACCTCTCCTTTCCTACTCCTCAGTTCCACCCAAATAGCCTCCGTGGATGTGCCCTCTAATCTATCCTTCCTGGGCACCGCTGTAATATTTTCCCTGACAAGCAATGCAACCCCACCTCCTCTTGCCCCTCTGACTCTATCACACCTAAAACAACGAAACCCAGGGATATTCAGTTGCCAATCACATCCCTCCTGCAACCATGTCTCACTAATCGCTACCACATCATACATCCAAGTATCAATCCACACCTTCAGCTCATCCACTTTTTTACAATACTCCTGGCATTAAAATATATGAATTTCAGAGATTTCCCAATTTTTAATCCCTGTTTTCCCTCATCTTTAATAACAACATTATTTACTTTTCCTGCCAATTGCCCTTCATCATCTTCCAGAGCATTTCCCTTCTCTATCACCTGCCCATCCATATTCAAATACTTACTACAAACTTTCTTTGTTTGAATTCTAACCTTCTCCTTACTGCTCTGTACTATATGTCTATCCAAGAGTCTTTTGAATGTCCTTATCCTACTAGACCCCACCCCAACCTCTGACAATGCATTCCAGCGACCCACCACTCTTTGACTAAATAAACTTTCCTCCACTCATCTTCTCGAGATGTCCTCTGGTTTTTGCTATTGTCACCCTGGGGAAAAGGTACTGGCTGTCCACCCTATCAAAGTTCCTCATCATCTCATATATCTTCATTAAGTCACCTCTCACCTTTCATCAATCCAAAGAGAAAAGTCCTAGCTTAGTCAACGTTGCTTCATAATTGGTTATTATTTGAGCAACTTGGTAGCTGTGGGGGTGAGATATAATGGAGTAAACCGTGTAACATTATGTGTGGATGATTGTTGGTACTTACCCAACCAAGGAATAGCAGAAAGGAAATGATGAGTGATCATTGCTTTAGATTCAGAAAGAGAAATAAAGAGGCATGGGAGATGGAGTGAGATTGGACTCAGGAAGGGAATAGAAAGACAAGCAATTTTTAGACCTCTAGGAAAAGACAAGAAGAGAAATTGAAGAAGTAACACTGTGAAGAATTTTAAACCCCTAACATCACTGAAAGATGGAAGGAGATAAATGATGATGTTATTAACACACTGATAATTTCCAAAATTTCTCTCCTGACTTTTCCTTGTTCCTTCCATCTTATTATTTGGCCAGTTATTTGTCTAACTGGCACAGGATTTCATCATTAGCCTTGAAACCATCAACATCAATCTATGTTCTAAGAAATCCAGAGAGCTTCAGCCTTCTTTACGAGGAGGGTAAATCCCCTCCAACCCATCACACATAACCAGATCAAGTCATCTCAGTTTTCTTGGGGATAACAAAGAAGAAAATCAAGATCCCTTTTCTTGCACATCAAGCTTGAGATCACTGTGGTGACCACCAGCCTACTGCAGGGAGCGATCTCTGTAACTGCAGGAAGATCATCTAAGGGGCTGTCTCCACCTCGCTGGCTGTCAATCAGCCAACCTGAATAGACCCCCTAGGGGGCTGACTCCACCTATCCGACTGTCAATCAGCCAATTCGAATATAGGCCGGAGCAGGCCCCTCCTGAGGCAGTGACATGGGAGCCACCAAGGCATGAACTGGCATTCAGACTTTTACTGGAATAAAGCCTGTTGTACAGTCTTTCGAGTTTTGTGCTTGCCTGTTGCGACCTCAGCACACCACCATCACACAGGTCTTTAGAGGCATATTGATTGATCCATTCTTCCATGTCCCATGACTTGAATTAGACTAGGTGGCCAATTTTCAAGTTCCCAGAGGTTCTGTGGCTCTTCCTGGCTTGGATTGCCCAGCCTTTCAGAAAAATCCAATCTTCTGATGGGCTGTGTAACTTTGGAGCCAAGTTATTGTGTGGCATATCAGTCAAGGATGGTAAGTGGAAACTGCTGAATTATCAGCAAATAAAACCCTATTGAATATTGACCTTGTGATTGTGACAGAAGCAACTGTTTATGCTATTGTAACCCACTCAGGTTAACCAGGATATATCTAGTCAGCCTCAAATTAGTCCCTGTTTAAAATCGCCAGCATCTGATGTGAAGCTGAACTTGAAGATATCTGGACATCCTCATGTGGAGCACTAATGTGTGCTCAGTTTGCTAAACTGAATCCAGAAGGGAATAATGGATCGGGTAGGAGAAATGTAGGCACCACTTCCAAAGGAAATTAGATGCTGATGTGGTTCTACAAACTTTACCGTGGCAGGCAGCAGTACTTCCACACACTGTGTGCACTTTCACGTATGATCACTTCCAGCACAGATGGAGCCTGATTTAGCTGCGGGGGACATCTGATCTGAGGCTTCAAATGACACTCGATATTCAGGGTTGCACAGTAAAAATTGTGACTTGGTTGCAATATTTAAAATAGACTCCATGACTCTATGAATCACCTCCAAGAGCATTGGGTTCAAAGATGATTCATGGGGATTCTGAAGGTCAGTATCTCCCAGAACCTGAATAGTCCTTATCTGTTTGGAGGTAGTTACAGGATTGTGCCTCACAAAACTGATGGAGATGTTGGAAGTGGTTTCAAAGAGGATTGATGAGAGCAAGGCAGTGGGCATTGTATATCTGGAATTTAGCAAGACCTTTGACAATGTCCAGCATGGAAAATTCGACTGAAAGTTGGTCAGGAAAGTTGGTCTGGATGGTTAAAATCACATGGATATCCATGTTGACCTGGGCCATTGGAATTCAAACATGGCTTAATGGAAGAATGCAGAGGGTAGAATAAGAAAGATTTTTTCTTCTGATTGGAGGGCTGTGGGTAATGGGGCATTGCAGGAGTCAGTGTTTGGTTCAATGTTGTTTGTCATCTATATTAATGATTTGGTCGGCAATGTAGTTCCTAATGGTAGAGGAGGCCCTTATCTTGACAAACCTTTACAGAGTAAAATTGAAAGTGTTCTGTCTGGCTGCTTCATGCTGGTGTGGTTAGCTGCCAAGTATTGGACCTAAAGTTTGTACAGAGGATCGTTAAGATGGCTGAGAGGATCTCTGGGGTCTCATGCTTACCAGGAGCATACTTAAATAGAGCTCAAAAAATTATTGATTAACTCTTCCATTCAGCACACAGTATCCTTGATTCACTACCATCAAAAAGGAGGTATAGGAGCATCAAAATCAGGACGGCCAGGCTGGGAAATAGTTTCTTCCTACAGGCTATGAAATTGATGAACACTGTCCTGTAACCGTAAATCACCCCTAAGTATTTTATATTTTTTAAATGATATATTCGTGTACTTATGTGATATTTATGATGTGTATGTGTGACTGGATGTGCGTGTGTACGCGCGCGCTCACCATGGTCTGGAGAAATGCTATTTCATCGGGTTGCACATGTCTTCTTCAGCATGATGCTGAACCAAGCCATGAAAGACCTCAACAATGAAGACGCTGTTTACATCCGGTACCGCACGGATGGCAGTCTCTTCAATCTGAGGAGCCTGCAAGCTCACACCAAGACACAAGTGAAACTTGTCCATGAACTACTCTTTGCAGACAATGCCGCTTTAGTTGCCCATTCAGAGCCAGCTCTTCAGCGCTTGACGTCCTGTTTTGCGGAAACTGCCAAAATGTTTGGCCTGGAAGTCAGCCTGAAGAAAACTGAGGTCCTCCATCAGCCAGCTCCCCACCATGACTACCAGCCCCCCCACACCTCCATCGGGCACACAAAACTCAAAACGGTCAACCAGTTTACCTATCTCGGCTGCACCATTTCATCAGATGCAAGGATCGACAACGAGATAGACAACAGACTTGCCAAGGCAAATAGCGCCTTTGGAAGACTACACAAAAGAGTCTGGAAAAACAACCAACTGAAAAACCTCACAAAGATAAGCATATACAGAGCCGTTGTCATACCCACACTCCTGTTCTGCTCCGAATCATGGGTCCTCTACCGGCATCACCTACGGCTCCTAGAATGCTTCCACCAGCGTTGTCTCCGCTCCATCCTTAACATCCATTGGAGCGCTTTCATCCCTAACGTCGAAGTACTCGAGATGGCAGAGGTCGACAGCATCGAGTCCACGCTGCTGAAGATCCAGCTGCGCTGGGTGGGTCACGTCTCCAGAATGGAGGACCATCACCTTCCCAAGATCGTGTTATATGGCGAGCTCTCCACTGGCCACCGTGACAGAGGTGCACCAAAGAAGAGGTACAAGGACTGCCTAAAGAAATCTCTTGGTGCCTGCCACATTGACCACCGCCAGTGGGCTGATCTCGCCTCAAACCGTGCATCTTGGCGCCTCACAGTTTGGCGGGCAGCAACCTCCTTTGAAGAAGACCGCAGAGCCCACCTCACTGACAAAAGGCAAAGGAGGAAAAACCCAACACTCAACCCCAACCCACCAATTTTCCCCTGCAGCCGCTGCAACTGTGTCTGCCTGTCCCGCATCGGACTTTTCAGCCACGAACGAGCCTGCAGCTGACGTGGACATTTACCCCCTCCATAAATCTTTGTCCACGAAGCCAAGCCAAAGAAGAAGACATGTACAGTCAGATGATAATAAACTTGAACAAAATCAGTAGATTTACAGATGACACCGAATTCAGTGTGGTTGTGCGCAGTAAGAAAAGATATTTAACTTTACAGCAGGGTCTTACTTTGGTTAAGAAGATGGGACAAGGAATGGCAAATTGAATTGAATAGTGCACCTTGGGGTGGACCAAAGGAACCTAAATTAGCCTGCAAATTAATTTGCAATAGGGTCTCCCATCATATGAAGTTAAATTTAAAATCCATTGCAATTGCAATGAAAATGCATCTAAAGTGGCTAATTAAAATATTTAGTTAATGCCTGTGTTCATATTAATTAGCAAATTGCTATGTTGAATTTTCCAGTGCCACATAATAACTTAATGCATTAAAATAAGAGAATTCCATTAATTTCTGATATTAAAGATAAAAGATAAATCAAATACAATACTACTCTCCACTAATGAAAAGGAATTATTATTGAATTTCCATTTCCCAATTACAATGTGTAAGAAATCAGACATGTACAGTACCTGCCTGTCATTAATTTAAATGCTCCATTTGAAAGACTTGAGCAAGCAGGGTCTTGGCCTGAGAGCGAGGCTCACAGTCTTTATTCTCACATTTCAATTGCTCTTCAAATACTTCAATTTGCTCAGTGTTATATTTGTCCCCCTTTTGTGGAGGGCTGGAAAAGAAAAGGGTTGGGGGGCGTTGTACTTATGCTTGAAAAATCTTGAGTGATATCATCAAGAGAGAGGTGGAAATATTGCTATTAGCTCTGGCTCTGTTCTGTTTTTGCCTCACAGGGTGTAAATTCAATTCTACTCCAGCATTTAAGCACCTAACTAATACTAAGGGAACGCTGTTCTATCACTAGAAGAACATTTGTTGGATCAGACCATGAGGAACTACCTTCCCTCCCTGTTTCAGAGCAGGGAAGATTTCTTATTTCAACAGAAGCCAATAATAACATTGACAATTCTCACCAGATTTGATCGGGTAGATGCATCAACATCAGTTTTCTTTGTTTGTGGATCTACAACCAGGGTCCCATTCTTAAATAAGAGATTGGGTATTCAGGATGGACATGAAGAAATGTCTTCACCCAGACAGTGATGAATATTTAGAATTCCATCCCCAAGAATTGTGGAGGCTCATAATCTACTCAAGACAGAGATTTTAGTTTAAAGGAAATCATGGAACATGGGGTTAGTGCACATTGATGCCACGAAGGTAAAAGATCAACCATGGTCTTATTGAATGGAAGACTAATGGGCAATTCCAGCTTCATTCTTTTGCTTTATATCCTGCTTGTATCTCCTTTGTTCTGGCCGAACACTTTAAATTACACCAGTTATCTTAATGTAAGAGAGCTTTTCACTTTGTTGTGGTACAATCTTTTGCCTTGGTTAGAAAAGAAGTCCACATAACAATATTTTAATATATTAATATTAAATCATACATAATTAAAACATATACAGCAGTGAATTATAGCAACTGTTTTGCGTCTGATGTTCAGCATTTCACCCTGAACTGATTTTTACCTTAAAGGTTATTAATTAACAGGAGAATCTTCCAGCCCAACAAATTAATTTACAACAGGATTAGTGAAATGTATTTATATGCTTCCTGAGAAATTCAAATAGAGGTCTTATTACTACAGAAACCAGTCTAGAGCCTTTTGAGAGAAATAAAGAGCACTGCTATTGTGAAATAGCACCAAAATATCATTTGTGATCATCAGTTCTGCAATGTTGATTTAAGGAAGCCTTGTCAGTGCTCATTTCCACATCGGAGTATTAATGAAATACATCATCGTCATGTTAAAGGTGGTTTAAATTGTGTGAATCATTGTAAAATAATCCTGAAGACTATCAGACAGACCCTGGAAGATCAGTTGTGTGTACTGCACGGCACATGTCCTCAACGTGAAGGCCATTGAGGCGAAGGAAGGCCTCCAAATTTTACGTTTTGCTATTGCCTTTCTTCTGCTTGGAATTTCCTTGACTTTGCCCACCTCCCTCCCGCCTCATCTTTCCAAGTCCCTCTCATCCTTTAAAGTCTTCCCTCACAAACATCTATTTCACCAACATTTTGGATATTCCCTCCAAAAGGAGACAGATGGATAACTAAGACGACTGACAGAGCAGTGGTGATGGTCCAGAGAGAGAACTGGGAGGAGGGGCCAGCTTTATTACCAGTAGCATGGAGATTCTAGCCAATGGGAATTTTTCTGTAATATTACCATTTCGTCATTGTGCCCTGTGTCAGCAGTAAGTGTGGAGTGGATATTGTTTGGGGGCATATGTGCAGGCTTCTTTGTTCACTATGTTAAAACAATGAATTCAAAAGATGTGAGTGGCTAAACTGCACCAAAAGAGGGATACTGATATCAATGGACTCATTTATTTACAATATTAATAGAACTAATTCAGTGGAAATTTTCCACAGTCCACTATGTTGTTGCCCATTTATGTCCTGCATAATGATATCAGTTGCTGTAAACATCAATTTAAATATGATGCTACAACACCATTCAAAACTGTATAAGAAACAGAAGCAGGCCATCCGACGCTTCATGAAAATCATGGCCGACCAGTGCCCTTTTTCAGCATCAATTCCAGGTCCGATGATTCCCTGAACATCCAGAAATCCACTGACCTCTCTTTTAAATGAATATTATAATAATTAAAATCGTTTCCTTTGCTAAACAGGGATAGTGAAATTTATTGAAAAGAGCAGCAAAGGATTCCTGAGGAATTGAGGTAGGGAGACCTTAGTGTTTAGAGCCTTTTTAGAGAAATAAAGAGCAGCGTACAATGCAGTTACACCACCAAAGATAAGGATCGGGGTTTGAATCCCGCACTGTCTGTAAGGAAGTTTCACATTCTCCTCGTGTCTGTGTGGGTTTTCTCTGGGAATGCCAGTTCCCTCCCACCATTCAAAATGTCTCGGGGGTTGTAGGTTAATTGGGTGTAAATTGTGCAGCAAAAATGGCCTGTTACCTTGTTGAATGTCTAAATTTTAAAAATTAAATTAAATTAAAAAAGCAATGCCATTGTGAAATTCTCTGCAGCAAATTATCATTTCTGCTAATCATTTCTGCAGTTAAACAGTGCTAAACAGACATATAAACTTACCCTTCCCCCCTCTACAAGGACCCCGGTTCTTGACTCCTCATCCTTCTTCTATCTAGCTTATGAAGTCCCTTTACAGTTTTGAAAGGCTCAATGGGATCTCCTCTCATCCTTCTAAACTATAAAGAATAAAATGCTATGCTCCTTAACATTTCCTTGCAGGACAAATGCTCCTTCCCTGGACTCACTAATCATTGTATTCTTGGCAAGCATATAACTGTAAACAGTACTCCAGGTGCAGTCTCAGAAAGATTCTATACAATCTTCCATTCTGCTGAAATTACATTTTTCATTATAAAAGCTAATGTACCATTTGCCCTCCTAATCGCTTGCTATACCTGAATGTTGGACTTCAGCGACTTGTGTACAGCCAAACTCGAGCCCCTTGGAACATTACCACCACCTAACTTCTCCCCATTTTACAAACACTCTTCTTTTCTATCATATCTTGTCACATGAACCATTCCTAACAGTTGACAAGTCTGGCCCTCGCCTTTATCATACTCCTTATGCACATGTGATCCTGAAGACAAACATTGCTTTAACTCCATTCACAGGTTTGCGGATGATACAAACCATGGCAGGTTAGATCGCAAACAAATAACAAGACTGTGTATAGGAAGGAGATGGAGGGTCTCACAGCATGGTGTCAGGACAACCTCTCAATGTTAGCAAAATAAAGGACCTTCAGGAAGCAGCCTGGAGCACCCATTCCTGTCTGTATTGATGGGGCCGAGGTTAAGATAGTAGAGAGCTTTGTTTCTCGATGTATATATTGTGGATTCCCTGGTCCAACCACCTTGACACTACTGCCAAGAAAACACACTATCACCTCTATTTCCTCAGGAAATTCAGCATGTCCCCAATATCTCTTACCAATTTTTATAGATGCACCACTGAAAGCGTTGTGTCCAGGCACGTTACAGCTTGGTGCAAAAACTGTTCTGTCCAAGTCCATAAAAAATTGCAGAGGGTGACACAGTTAGCATAGCAAGTGAGTCATGGTTAACTTAGAGGTTAGCTCAACGCTATTACAGTGACAGATACTCAAGTTTAAATCTGGTGCTGTCAGCAGTTTGTACATTTTCCCTGTGTCTACTTGGGTTTACTCCGGGTGCTCCTGTTTTCTCTCACCTTTCAAAACACACTGGGGGCTGTAGGTCAATTGGGTGTAATTGGGTGCCATGGCTGGTGGGCCGGAATGCTGTGTACCCAGCTCAGGCCATCATGCAAACTAACCCCTTCTCCAGAGGCTCTGTGTGGTGATACAACTACTAGCCTACTGCAGGGGGCGATCTCTTTACCTTCAGAAGGACCACCTGGGGGCTGACTCCACCTGGCCGGCTGTCAATCAGCCGACCCAAATATAAGCCTGAGCCGGTCACTCGGGAGCCACCACAGCTGAAACTGGTGTGTACAGACTTGTAGCTGAATAAAAGCCTGTAGTACAGTCTTTTGTGTTGTGTGTCTGCTTGCTGCTACCACAGCGTGTCACACTCTGCTTGCAGTTTCCACTGCCTCATGAAAGCAGCCAATATATTAAATGACCCATCCCTCCCCAGTCAGACTCTTCTGTTAAGCTGAACATTTTCCTTGTAACACTACCTTCTGCACTTGTGCTTTATTTTGCATGACCTGTGGTACATAAGCACAGGCTGATTTGCCTGATTAGCATGCAAAGTATAGTTTTTTTGAGTATCTCAGTACATTCGTTGAGGGTGTCTTACCCTTTGGGCGATCAGGTTTCTCCATCCGTCATGGTCTCTGACCCCTTTGAATGGCAGTTGTTGCCTCAGTACACATGACAAAGAAACAATTGAATTCTCTTCTCAGACCATACAAGTTGAATTATATAACAGAATGCAAGATAGGACTTGGAATCATTCAGAGGCCCAAATGCTTCAGCTCTGCATTATTCCAGACATTCAAACTCTCAAACACAACACCACCAATTGCTATCGTACTTTGTAGAGCTCCTGTTTGCTTTAAGGGACATATTAAGAAAATCAGAATATATTACTTAAAGGAAATTCAGGCAGTCACTTCAACTTTCTTTTGGACCTAATGGCGCTTAGAGCTGGGAGTAAAACACACAAGTCTGTAAAACCCCATGATTGAGGTAAAACCACATGCTGGAGAAACTCAGTGGTGATACAAAGCCAATGTTTTGGGCTTGAGCCCTTCATTAAGATATGACAAAATGGTGGGGGGGGGAGGTGGGGCAGGGAGAGGCGCACAGGTAGGAGGCCATAGGTGAATAAGAGAGGGAGGGCACTCCAGCAAACAGTGGGGGGGGGGGTAGGGCGGAGATGGCTCATTGAATGAAGAGGGAAGGGGTAGAATGTTGAAGGAAAGAAGACAGTGGGAAAGGGAAAGGAGGAAGAACGGGGTGTAAGTTAGCAACCAGGGAAGTCAATGTTAATGCCATCCCACTGGACGGAGCCCAAACAGAAAATTAGGTGTCAATTTATGGGTGGTCTTGGTTTGACAGTACATGAGGCCATGAACAGACATGTCAAGATGAGAGCATAATTGCCTACTGTGAGATTCCTGCCACTGATGCCAATAGAGCGAAGGGGCTCAGCGGAATTATCTCCCAGTCTGCGTCCAACCTCCCCGAGGTAAAGAAGGCCACAACGGATGCAGCAAAGGACACCGGAAAGGACTGTTTGGGGCCCCAAAAGAGGGAGGAAGTGTGGGTGCAAGTGTGGCAATTCCTGGGGCACAGAGCTGTGTTGATTGGCATGGCGACATAGTTGGCGTAACAGTTAGCACAACGCCTTTACAGCACCAGGGATCAGGACCGGACCTGGGTTCGAATCCCACGCTGTCTGTAAGGGGTTTGTACATTCTCCACATGTCTGCGTGGGTTTTCTCCGGGGGTTCCGGTTTCCTTCCACCCTTGAAAACGTACCGGGAATGTAGGTTAATGGGGTACAAAATGAGCGGCAAGGACTTGTGGGGCCGAACTGGCCTGTACAGTGATGTATGTCTAAATTAAAAAAAAATTAAAATAAATGTGCTCTCAGTACACATGAGATCTTAATTGTATCTGTCCTATTTAAAGAACGAAGGATGCAGTTCATCATGTGATATTGTACCAAATGGGATGAAATGAATTAGCTACCAAACCACTGTAATTGTCTAAGTTCCTTCAAAGGCCAATCTCTCCTCTGTTCCACTCTGCAGGATCGCAGTAATTGCTCCTTAGAAGCTAAGCAAAAACGTCTTTCAGAGAATAAGAACAAATCTACACAAAGTAATTAAGAAATGTCATCATAAATCATTTTTACATCCCTTTTTGTTATCTGCCACAAAGTTCTTTCCAGAAAGTGTGTAAAATCAAAAGAAAAAAAACTTGCTCAAATTTGAAAGCATTTGTTTTATTTCGCCAGACGAGCAGTCAGTGCAAAACAGAGAATTAGCTAATACTGCCCCCAAAAGAGCAAAGAGTGTAGCTACAGTTCTATCATGTCTCAAAGTGTGTCGATGAAGGTTCCCAACCCCAAACGTTGATTAATCCTTTCTCTCCTTGGACTGCCTGACTCGTTGAGACCCTCCAGCCTCTCTTTGTTCACAGCAGTTAGTTCCTGCTTATATCTATGCTCAGGAATGGGAAAATATTGAGAAATGGGAAATAAAAATATCCAATTGAAAAATTAGCTGGGTTTCCCAATAAATATGGAGATTAAAAAGTGTTAATTTGTTTTTGCAGAATTTAGTCTACATTTTACAGGAATAATGTTTTTAAGATTCTGCCCTATCTTGCTATACTGGCAATTAAAATGCACATTATTAAAATACAGTAGGGCTGATGAACAAATCTAGTAAAATTATCATCGTGTCAGCTGTAGAGCTTATTCAACAATCAGGGAAATAAAGCCCCAATGCACTGTAAGAAATAGTCTCAGATAATGTTGCAGCTTTCAATCCTATCATTTCTGTGGATACAGAATACTTTATTAGAATATGTATAATGCCCAGAAACATTGGGTGAGGAAAATAATCAAATCATTGAATTGATAAAACTGCAAGTAAGCACAAAGGAAAGATGGTCTAATCCTATCAGTTGTGTCATCTCAAACTCTATGCAAGTGTAGGTGGAATTACAATTGCAGAAGGTCGGCAAACTATTTTCCCCTCTAATAGATTCAGCAGTCATAGGTGTTGGGTAGCTCCAGTGGATTTTCTTCCTTGTCCTGCACTGCAGTCTCTGGTGTTCCTCAAGCATCCATTCATGGTTGTCTTCTACTTCTTGCCCCTCGTTCTTATTCTCAGTAAAATCATCCAGAGATGCAGCTTAACGTTTCCCATGAATGCCGAAGTTATCCACTGATTCAGGGGTGCTAGACAGCAAGATGCTCCTTCAGTTCTTCCCATTAAATCCCACAGAGAGAAACAGCATGGAAACAGGCCATTGACCCCGATGAATCCACATTGACATCAACCACCCATTTATACTGACCCTACCTTAACCCCATTTGTAAAAATTCTCCTCACATTATTATCAACTACCCTTGATAATAATTGCTTGGGCAACATGCACACCTTTGTGATGTAAAAGAAAGTCATCCATTTAAAAAGCCATCCAGAGCATTGTTATTCTCAAGGGAGGAATATTTCCCAACCCTATCCTTGTCAGAGATTTTGTTTAACTCCTGATACCTTCCAAAATAACCAAGCAAGCTGCTCTGTTGCAGATCAATTGTGGGGGAGGGGGTGGTAAGAAACAAATGATAGCATTGCCAATGTCAGCATGTTCCGTGATTAAATTAAAAGTCTTTCCTTTGTCACCAAGGACAAGTTGGGCCAAAGGGCCTGTTTCTGTGCTGTAAAACTCTACGGATTGATGAAATCAATGCCCTTGGCGATAACTCATGTCGTCAATTGGAGAATGTGCAAATTCCAGTTAGACAGCACCTGTGGTTAGACTTGAGTCTCAGAAGTTGGGAGGTAGCAGCTCGACTAGTTATGCCGTAGTGCTGCCCGACAACATTGTGTCTGTCCTCCACCACACAAACCCATCCCTCTCCCTGCCAACTGCCTGATGCTGAGCAAGATTGTAACAAAAGTGATGGGTTACGTGAACCTGAGATTTAACTTTTTGTAATTTCTTCCAGATTAGATCCTTCATGCAATTGAGATAATCCAATACCTTCCTGTTCCTTGCCTGATTTCATATCCCAACACTCTAAGTTTGATATGTGTTAAGTAATACTGTACAGTAAAAACCCTGTTATATGGAATTCAAGCAATCAGAGGTCTCAAGCAACTGGCAAAAAAACTGAGGAAAATAAATAAGTAAAAAAATATGGTAATTTAAAATGAACCCACCTTGTTGTTAGTTTGCCAATTACACCACATGCAATCTCAAGCAACTGGAAAATACACTTAACCGGCATCAATCAATCCCCATAGATGCTGGTCATCAGTGGTTTTCCTGTACCTTGATTTGAAAAGTTTTCAAATCTCCTCCAATGTAAAAAAGAATATAAGAATCAGAAGCAGGCAGAAGCAAAATCATTGAATATATTCAAGGCCAAGCGGCACAGATTTTTAGACTACAGAGGCCGTGGGTATTGGAAACTAGGAAATACAGTCACTCAGTGGCCAAGATCAGTCCAACTACAATATCATTGAATGAGGGAACAGGCTTGAGAGGGTATTTTGCTCATGCCTGCTTCTATTTCTTATGTTTTTCACTTGGGTAGGTATTTAAATCACTCACAACCTTTTTATAAGAATTTTTAGTCTAATTATGGAAATAATCAAGGGTCTGGAATTATGGCAACTCGTGGTAAGGGTCAGATTACTGTGCAAAATCAATAAATTGGCATGTAGAGATGGTTGTTTTCAAGTAAACCTGACCCACAAAAAATCACTTAAACTATGAAATGGACAAGTAAAAATACATTTGACTTCTTTCTTCTTTTAAAATATTTTTTATTGATTTTAATAGAAAACTTACACAAACAAAAGGGTACAATTCAATAAGATAGTACTGGTAGTTACATAAACTAAATAAGATACTGTAGCGGCCTACGCATGGAGAAATGGAGTGGCCTGCAAAATAGCTGACAAATGCGGCCACCACATGGACCTAGAGGTGACACCGGCCATTGTCCCAGGTAACCTCCACTCGGCGGGAAGATGGGGATCTCTGGCGGCAATGCTGGCCAATCCCAGGCCGGACCTCCGATGTCGTAGGGCCCTGACTTCAGCGCCTGGGGCCCATATAAGCGCGACAACCAGAGCAATAAACCAGTCTCATTTTCCAAGTTTTGGTGTGCGTATCATTCTTCTCCACAGCCACGAAGTGTGTATGTTACATTGGTGACCCCGACAGGTCCAACAGGCAATTGGACCCAAAGATGATGGATCAAGTGGTCTCTCTCAGGCTCCCAATGTTTTGGGTGTCACAGCGGGGTGAAGCTCAGTTCCAGCTTCGGTACATCGCCGCCGAAAACACCTGTTACTTCTATGTCATGAGCGCACTCGATCAAGAAACAGCGGCAAGGGTCTTAGACTTCCTATGGCAGCCTCCAGAGCAGGGCAAATACATGGCCCTCAAAGAGCTGTTAACCCGCACTTTCAGGCTCACCCCGGATAAGTGTGCTACATGATTGTTGCATATAGATGGATTGGGGGACAGGGCCCTGTCCGCCCTAATGAGCAAAATACTCACTCTAACCAAGGGCCACAAGCCTTGCCTGCTCTAGGATTAGATCTTTCTGGTGTAACTGCCTGAGGATATCTGACTCTTGCTCATGGATGAGGACTTCAGCAACCCTCCGAGTGTTGTGGCCCAGGTGGACATGTCTGGAGAGAGAAGAAGGACACCAGCGCTGTCATAGACCACATCAGCAATTCCCTCAAACAGCCGCCTGCGAGATCAAGACCAGTGGAGAGACAGGTTAATAGCCCAAGACTGCTATGCTACTATCATCAGTGATGGGGTACAGAAGCCTGTTGATGCTGCCCACCCTGTAGGTTTCTGGGAAACACCCTGGCCAACCGTTGTTGATGGCTGCTGTGGTTGGCCCATGTGATAGCCTCCTCTACGTCTGGGACTCCTTGATGAGCAGGCATTTCCTGGTCGACACTGGCACAGAAATAAGCATCTTACTCCCCTCAGGCCTCAACACCCATAATGGCAAGCAGGGTCCGGCACTGAGAGCAACCAATAGCTACTCCATTCGGACATTGGGACCTGCACAAATCCCCTTTGGTTCAGCAACAGCTGCTTTACATGGATCTTCACCCTCACGGCAGTGGTGCAATTGCTCCTGGGGACCGACTTCCTTCGGGCCCATTGCTTGCTTGTCGACCTCAAGGGAGGCCGCTTGGTGCATGCCAGAACTTTTCAGACTCTACTTCTGGGGGAAGCCAAGCTACCTGCCCACCCTCGCCTATCTGAATAACACTTCTAGAAAATGAATTATCCCGCATCTTGGTGGAGTTCCCCTCGATAATGGTGCCAGAGTTCTCCATGGCCAAACCAAACCATAGAGTAAAGCACCACATTTTGATGGAAGGGCCCTTTCTCCATGCCAGTTCATGCGGACTCCTTCTCGAAAAGTTCAGCCAAGTGAAGGAGGAGTTTGGGATTGTATGGAGCTCCAAGAGTCCCTGGGTCTCTCCCCTCCACATGGTGCCGCACATCCAAGACTGTACAGTAAAAACCCTGTTATATGGAATTCAAGCAATCGGAGGCCTCAAGCAACTGGCAGAATTACCCCAGGGCCTTAAAGACTTGTCAGTACATATTTGTGAGAAGGGACACACACTGGTGACCCCTATAATGGCCCTACGATGGGCCAAACAGGGTCATCATGGACAATGGTTCCACCTTCATCCTCGACATCAGTAACGAGGAGACTTTTAACATCAACTGCCTGAAATTGGCATATCTGGACTATAATGAACCAGTCTCCACTCCTCCCCTGTGACACAGGGGCAAACTGCCCAAAGCTAAGGACAATATCCTGGTCTCCGGTTCTGGAGAGGGTTGCGTAGCGGCCCGCCCATGGAGACATGGACTGGACCGAGAAATAGCTGATGAACATGGTGATCGCATAGTCTGGGGGGGGGGGGGGGGCAGTGTGACACCGGCTGTTGTCCCAGGTGACCTCCGCACAGCAGGAAAATGGGGAACTCTGGTGGAAATGCCAGCCAATCCCAATTTGGCGCTCCGATGACATGGGACCCTGATGTCAGCACCTGGCCATATAAACATGATGGCCAGTGGAATAAAGCAGTCTCATTTTCCAAGGCTTTGGTGCGTGTGTCATTCTTCTCTATGCTCGTGTAGCACAAATGCTACAATATTCCATATTCGCTATCATACATAAATTGTAAATCGTATCCATAATTCATGTTCAAAATTGTATATACCCCTTTCTTTAAAAAAAAACTTGAATAATATAAAAAAGAAAGAAGAAAATAGAAGAGGAGAAAAAGACCCTAACCTTAACCCTTACCTAACCGCATTGCCAGATGCTATATATGTCTGGTATTAAAGTGGAAAATGAAGGTTAAAAAATATTAATAATAATATAAGGAATGTGGAAAAGATAGAAGTCCAACAATTTAATTACTTTAGACTAAAACTGGACTTTAATCAGACTCACAATCCCTTTTAATGGCATTATTGGTGAATGAGCATCAAAACTCACCATTTTGAAGTAAGCCAAACATCGATTTATAAAGGTAAATCTCGGCTACTAGCACTGTAGAGAAAGCATGCGTTGACTGAATACTAGTTCAGCTAACAGCAGTACCACATGCGGTTAAAAGATTATATCATAAAAGCTTGTATGTTATGAACTAGACCAGCAGTAATAGAAATTCACCAAAACAATGAAATCTTCAAAAGAATAATTTATTCTTATTAACCATTAATAATATAAAATCTTACTAAATTTAACCCTCAACTATCTGCAAATGTGTGTGTGTGTGTGTGTGTGTGTGTGTGTGTGTGTGTGTGTGCGCGTGCGTGAGTGGTGGGGGGGGTGGGGGGGGTGCAGATCCCAAACCATTATAGCTCAGGCACAATTCTGAAAAGTCAATTTTAAGGTTCAGTCTTGGAAATCTGTTGCGTTGAAATTCAGAGTCCTTAACTGTTGTTCAAAAGTAATTATGGATTAGGTAAGGCACCAAGTCATCAGCCTTCTCAAAACTCTTGAATTCTTGTGGAATTGTTTTCAGAGAAATGTTTCTTCATACGAATGATTTTTTTTTCCAAATTCCCCTTTCTTGCGTGGAGGTTACGAAACTTGTGATTTACATAATGATTTCACAATTCCAGGCAAGGGTTAAACAATGACCACTGTAGTACTGATCTCTCTTGACCAAGAGACAAGAAAGAGCACAACAGTACCTTTCTCATTGAAGGTTACTGCATTTCTGTCTCATGAAGACTGGTTCAGAATATTAAAGATGCTTTCATGAAGTGTCCCAATCACATGACGAGACATCACCACTCACTGTTTGATGTTTATTTCTTGAAAAGTATGAGTTAATGAACAGATGGTTTCCTGCTTGTCTGCACAGGCCAACAAGCAAATGGCTGTTTGTTTACACAGGTGCCTTTCTGAGCAAATATTCATTGTTTTCAGTATTTCAGGAGAACAATCCACTTTGAATTTATGAATGTGCCAAATCCACCCAAGCATTCTCCAAAAGACATCTTATCTGCTAACACAAATGTGTAATCTGTCTCTGTGTGTGTGTCCCTGTTTCCAAACCCACAAAATAACGTTACTAAAAATAATATATTATAACCTAAAGATTAATAATAGCAAAATTCTGTAACAGTAGGCATATATAAAATAAAAGTATGAAGTTAAAGGCATTCAATTTTTTTAAAAATCAACACGTAAAAGCAAGCAAGTGAAGACTATAATGCAGATGTTGTATTAACTTGCTCCCTTTATGACAGATGTGATAAAAAGAGTCACACATACAGAAACGAGAAGGGATACATTTAAATTGAAGTCATTGTACTCTTTTTTTTTAATTTACTGATACAGCATGGTAACAAGCCCTTCCATCCCACCAACTAAATACACCCATCTGACTAATTAACCTACTAATCCACATGTCTTTGCAATGTGGGAGGAAACCAGAATACCTGGTGGAAACCCATGCAACCACAAGGAACTTTAGAACACTAAAGCAAGGAAACAGGTCATTTGGCCCTTCTAGTCTGTGCCAAACTATTATTCTATCTAGTCCCACTAACCTGTATGCATACAATAGTCCTTCATATCCCTCTCATCCATATGGTTCTCAACATTGTTCTTAAATGGTAAAATTGAGTCTGCATGCACCACTTTAGCTGGCAGCTCATTCCACACTGGGTCTTCGTGAGAATAAATTCCCCCTAATGTTCCCCTTATACAAAATGCTAGATTTGAACCTGAGTTGCTGGTTCTGCAACACTGTTCTGCTAACCACTATACTAACCATGCCATGTTGTCCTATCTGATGGAAAATGTTTCTGAAAAGACTACATTCATGTCCAGATGACTGAAAACAGTAGAGAAAAAATACTGTCAGCAGGACAAAGAAAGTTTAGCCATCATGCTAAATTATTTACACAAATAATTTTTTTTTATTTTCCTACTCCACGAAACTCGGCCAGCAGACATGCCAGTGGATTGTTCTTACATCAGTGGTGTGTAAACTAATGAAGATGATTCTAAAGGGTAGGATCTATGAGCATTTGGAGAAGTACAGACTACTCAAGGATAGTCATTATGGCTTTTGAGTCTAATTGAGTTTTTTGAAGAGGTAAAAAAAAAGTAAATTGATGAGCGTAGGGTAGTATATGTGGTCTACATGGATTTTAGCAAGGCTTTTGACAAGGTCCCCCATGAGAGACTCATCCAGAAAGTCATGAGGCATGGGATCAGTGGAACCATGGCTGTATGGATTTTAAAATGGGCTTGTAGGAAGAAAGCAGAGAGCAAAGGTGGAAGGTCGATGACTAGTGGAGTACCACAAGGATCTGTTCTTGACCCCTGCTCTTTGTGATTTTTATAAATAACCTGGATGAAGAGGCAGATGGATGGATCAGTAAGTTTACGGATGACAGGAAGGTTGGAGGAGTTGTGGATGGAGCTGGAGTTTGTTGAAGGTTACAAGAGGATAGAGACAGGATGCAGAGTTGGGCAGCAAAGTGGCAGATGGAGTTCAATCCAGATAAGTGTGAGATAATGCATTTTGGAAGGATTAATGAGCAGGCTGAGTACAGGATTAATGGTCAGTTACTTAAGAGTGTGGATGAACAGAGGGACCTTGGGGTGCAAATCCACACATCCCTCAATGGTGCCACACCGGTTGATAGGATAGTTAAGAAGGCCTCTGGATGCTGGGATTCATTGATAACGGGATTGAATTCAGGAGTAGAGAGGTCATTTTGCAACTCCACAACTCTTTGGTAAGGCTACACTTAGAGTATTATGTTCAGTTCTAGTCATCTCATTATAGGAAAGATGTGGAAGCTATGGATAGGATTGACCAAGATGTTGCCTGCGTTGGGAAACAAGTCTTATGAGGCAAGATTAGCAGAGCAGGAACTTTTCACTTTGGAGCATAGAAGAATGAGAGGAGGCTTGAAAGAGGTCTACAAGATTATGAGAGGGATAGATATGATAAACAGCCGGCAACTGTTTCTTAGGGCAAAATCAGCAGGCATCAGAGGACATGTGTACAAAGTTAAGGGAGGGAAATTTAGGGGAGACATCAGGGGTAAGTTAGTTCACACAGAGAGTTGTGAGTGCCTGGAATGCCCTTGCTGGGGATGGTAGTGGAAGCTGTAACATTGTGGGCATTTAAGAGATTCTTAGACACATGGATGAAAAGAAAATAGAGCGCTATGGGGCAGGGAGGGTTTAGTACTTTTTTTATGAAGGTATATATGAGTCAGTATAACATTGAGGGCTGAAGTGCCTGTACTATGCTGTATTGTTCTGTTCTTAATTTTTCCCCATGAGTTTGAAGATGGGTTTTGACCTCAAGAGCATCCAGATATCTGTTTGCTCTCAAAACACAGAAATGGGGAGACTTCTCTTCCAATGCCTGAGTCACTGAAGGCTAGCATGAAGGTTCAGAAAGCTGTGAAGAAGGCAAATGGCATGTTGGCTTTCATA
Organism: Narcine bancroftii; assembly: GCF_036971445.1. Lineage (NCBI taxonomy): Eukaryota > Metazoa > Chordata > Chondrichthyes > Torpediniformes > Narcinidae > Narcine > Narcine bancroftii. Next base: position 350,833,589 of record NC_091470.1, read on the forward strand.
ACAAGGGGATTGGAGTATAGGAACAGAGACGCCCTTCTGCAGTTGTACAGGGCCCTGGTGAAGACCCCACCTGGAGTATTGCGTCCAGTTCTGGTCTCCAAACTTGAGGAAGGACATACTAGGTTTAGAGGGTGTGCAGCGCAGATCTACAAGGTTAGTTCCAGGGATGGCAGGGTTGTCATATGCAGCAAGGCTAGAAAAACTGGACTTCTTGTATCCATAGGAGTTTAGAAGGATGAGGGGGGACATGATTGAGGTTTACAAAATCATCAGGGGGATAGACAAGGTGAAGTCTGATTACTTGTTCCCAATGATGGGGGAGACGAGGACTAGAGGGCATAGTTTAAGAATACAGAGTAGGCCCTTTAGGACGGAGATGAGAAAGCATTTTTTTACCCAGAGAAGTGTGAATCTGTGGAATGCTCTGCCACAGAGGGTGGTAGAGGCGGATTCGCTGACTATGTTCAAAAGAGAGTTAGATAAGACTCTTGTGGGTAACGGAGTTAAGGGTTATGGGGATAAGGCTGGAAAGGGGTACTGATTTTAATGATCAGCCATGATCTAAAATGGCGGTGCTGGCCCGACGGGCCAAATGGCCTACTCCAGCTCCTATTGTCTATTGTCTATTGTCTATTGAAAATATACAGTGCAAGTAAAACGTGAAAGTCTGCAGGCACTATGAATGAAGTAAAAACATAATGGTGGAGAAACTCAGCAGATCAAACAACATATTTTATATGGCAATGATACATGAGAAAAGTTTCAGGCTCGTGTCCTTTATCAAGGTATGAGCAAAATGTAAAGTTACTGAATAAAGTGGTGGGGGTTGAGGGGCAGGGAAAGGAGCATAACGGCCAATGGGGAGAGAGGATGGCTCTGTAAATGAGGAGGTAAGAAAGTGGAGAGCTGGAGAAAAGGAGACAGAGGGATAGGGTAGAGTGGCCTACCAGAAACTGGAGAGTTCGATGTTAATGCCATCCAGTTGGAGAGTGCCCAGACTGAATATTAGATTTATGGGTGGCCTTGGCTTGGTTTGGCAGTGCATGAGACCATGGCCAGATATGTTGGTGTGCGATTGGGGCACAGAATTGAAATGGTTGGCCACTTGGTGAGCCTGTCTTTGATGCTGACAGAGCGAAAGTGGTCAGCAAAGCAATCTCCTAGTCTGCGTCCAGTTTCTCCAATGTAGAGAAGACCATAATAGGAACATCAAATGCAGTAGATGATAAAGTGCAAGATCCATTTAAGAGTCTGACATCAGCAAGAAAGAAACTGTCCATATAGCTGGAGGTTCCTGTTTTCAAGCACGTATATCTTCTGACTGATAAAAGGAGGGGAAAAGAGAATGCGGCTGGCCTGGGTTGGGTTGGGTCTTTTAATAAGATGGCAGCTTTCCACAGGCAGTAGGTGGCAGAGACAAAGTTAATGGAGGGCAGGTTTATTCCCACAAATGGCCTGAACTCTGTTCATAACTCTCCTCCATCTCTGTAGTCTCACAGTCTTGGCCAGAACAGCTCATGTACCAAAAGGTGATGCATGTACCAAGCATCTCTATTTGACAGCAATACTCTGCTTTATCTTTTCCCGGGTGAATCAGAAACTGACTTCATTCTGGTGAATGTTTAACAAAGCAATTTTTCTGCATGAGGTGACAGTCTGTTCATGTGTGGGTAGTGCTAAGATGAGGTAGTAGCCCTCATGCTGCACACAGCTTGCATTTTATAATCTCCATATCTCTATCTTCCAATTACATTTTTAATATTGTCTTTAATCATTGTTCAGTCAAAAGTAAAGACATCAGAGTTAGTCATTTTTATTTTTAAATGATGTAATTTTTTTGTCACCAAGATATAGTCAAAAGATTTTTTTTTTAATGCCGTCCAAAATGAGCAAGGATGTCACCCACATCAGTGCCATCTTGCAAAAAAATAGAAAAGAGAAAAAAGGGAAAGTGCCTTCGGAGACAGGGCTCAAGGATCTTCTCTGCCCATGTAACCACCAAGACTGTCCCCACCAAGATGCTGAAGGGAGCATGACTCGTTTCCCTTGTTTCCCACATACAGTCCAGGTCAGGGGGGCCTGCGGACTCTGGGCTCGAGGTGGAGCTCATCTTGTCAGACTCCCTTCGCTCTGCCTTGTTCAGCCTCCTGCGCACCATACAACCTGGCGGGCCTGACGGAAGCCACCCCAACAGTGTACCCACACTGACTGACCTGGTCTGCAACTGTAGATCATTTGGGGTGGCACAGTTGGCGTAGCAGTTAATGCAACGTCTTTCCAGCGCCAGTGATTGGGACTGGGTTTCGAATCCTGTGCTATCTGTAAGGAGTTTGTACGTTCTCCCTGTGTCTGCGTGGGTTTTCCCCGGGGGCTCCGGTTTCTTTTTTTTTGAAAATTTTATTTATCATTTACATCAATACAAAAAAAGATTCAATAATACAGTAATTGCAGTAAGTCATACAAAATGATATTAAAAAATTATTATTCTCCCCAACCCCCCCTCCCCCCAAAAGAAAGAAGAAAAGAAAAGGAAGAAAAAGAAAAAGAACACCTGCTTCTACATATATAATATTATTAACATATATAATATTCATTGATTATGTTTTTAAATTTCTAATTGAGAGGGGTGGGTAAGGTGGGAGATGTGGATGGAATTTTATTCATAAAATCCATATATGGTTTCCAAATTTTATAAAAGTTTTCAATTCGATTTCTTAAGCTATATGTCATTTTTTCTAAAGGTTTACAAATTTGCATTTCAATATGCCATCTGTCTAATTGTACCACACTCTCAGTTTTCCATGTTACCTCTCTACATTTCTTTGCAGTCATTATTGCTATGTTTAAAAAAAAATTATTTGATAGGGTTCCGGTTTCCTCCCACCATTCAAAAACATATTCCAGGGGGGCAGGTTGATTGGGTGTAAATTGGGCTGCACGAAATGGGCCAAAATGGCTTGTTACCATGCTGTGTGTCTAAATTTAAAATATCATTGCATTTCCCAAATGTGTTGGAGAAACTCAGCAGGGCATGCAGCATCTATCAGAAGTAAAGAGGAGTTACTAGTTACGCTTTGGGCCTGGGTCCTTCGTCAGATGTAAGCAAAACCATGAATAAAAAAAGCAGAGGGAGAAAAAGGGGGAAGGAGCCTGAAATGTTGGCTATCCTTTACTTCCTGTGGATGCTGTGTGACCTAACTATGTTTCTCCTGTACTTTTGTGTATTGCACCCAACCCTAGCATCTGAAAACTTTATAGTTTAACAGCTGAGGACTATTGTTAGTCACCTTGCTTGATGGGACACGAGGGATGAAAAGAAACAGGTGCAGATTATATAGGATAGGATCAATTATGAGATGTGATTAGTGTGGGTGGGACATTTTGGTAAGCTTTGGCAAGTTGGGCCAAAAAGTCTGTTTCCACGCTTGCAAATGGAAAGTTTAAGGCAGATGCCAGGAAGAGTTGCCTCTCAAATAAGCCCTTGAATAATGAGAGCACATGAGCAAGTAGGGTGACTCGATGCACAAATCTTTAAAGAGATTGTAGATGCTCTAAAAGGATCACAGTAGAGTAGATGACCTTCAAGGAAGTGATCTTCCTTTACGAGATTCATATAATACTGATTTAATACTTCTTTATGAATTAAGGCTAACTGCTCTCTGGGTATACATTGCAGAGGGCAGAGCATTCCAAGGATATCAATTAATTAGCTGATGCAATATGTCTTAGTTGTGCATTTATTATCCTAAATCTATTAGAAAGCTTTTGACAAACTGCAGAAAATATTAATTTGCCCAATGGTAAAACACAGGATTCTGCTGACGCCGTGGTTAAGAGAAAAAGCACACAAATGTTGATGAAAAGCTCAAGCCCGAAAAAGCACACAAATGTTGATGAAAGGCTCAAGCCCGAAAAAGCACACAAATGTTGATGAAAGGCTCAAGCCCGAAACGTTGGTGATGTACCTTTACCTTTGCTACGTAAAGGCACTGTTTGACCTACTGAGTTTCTCCAGCATTTGTGTGTTAATTTGCACAATGTTTTTCTTAGAGCAATTTTTTGCCTGTTCATTATTTTCAAGAAAGGTATGGAGTACGGCTTTCCTTGAAAACTTTCTACAAGCATGTGCATGACAAAATGAGCCAGACAGCAGGGAACTGTTCCCCTATCTAGCTGCACTAATCTGTTATGAGCATGGAGGGTTCGCTCTCCCTTTATATTTTATTGTCTTCCTGCAAACCAGAGATATCAGTAAGCAGGCATTAGGCCTCCAGAGATCGATCCTAATTTTCTATCCCCAGAATACCTGATGACTTTTTGGTATGAACAAAGTGCAGTGAACTGGAATTCACTGTCTATGTCTAGTTCAGATGGCTGGCTCCTCCCCTAGTTCCACCCTCACCCAATATAAACCCTGGTTTTCCCGCCTGACCTCAGATTCACCTGACTACTGTGCCTACTGGCCATTGATTGTAAACTATTAAAAGCAAGTTTGTACACCTCACTTGTTTCTGAGTGCATTCAGTTGCATTACACAAAGGCATTTGAATTCTTTCCGAAAGTCTCTGACTACCAGAGATGTACATAAAAATATCTTGTCGTCCTACATAATTTTGTTATTTAAACATTAAAAGTACAATAAATTTAATTATGAAAATATAATTAAAGTATTAAGATAAATTAAAATAAATATAACAAAAAAAGTGTACCTGCACTTAACTGTTAACTCAGGGTTGGAAATCCTGTCCACACCCTTGATATAGAACAGTTGGGCTTGATGTGAGGTGCATTAGCTTCCATCTTAGGTGTATGTGTGCTTCACTGCTGGACAAGGGGGTGACTCTAGCAATAGGTCTGGGACAGATGTATCAGCAATGGGCTCCCAACATGCCTGTGACTTATGCATTACAATGTAGAATGGTGGAGGTCCAATAAAGCGGTAGATTCTCGATGAAACACTAAATAAATTCCCTCAGGCTCGCTTCTCTTCTTATATTCCAAGTATTGATTTCCTTGGGTTTAAAGTTAATGCACCTAGCATGCTTTTCTAACATTCTCCTAATATTTTTGATTGTTCTTGAACACTACGACAAACCTTTAGTCATCTTCCAAACTAAAATAATTACTGGTAAATTTAGATTTCAATTTTATTTTCAGGGTGCATGCATGACATCACATACAACCATGACATTCTTTTTTTCCTGTTGATGAGGCAGAATTAACATATATTGGTTGTGAAAAAAACTATTCAATGAACACATGTAAACAAATAAAGAAATGTAAACAAACTGACTGCAAATGGGAGAGAGCAAAAAAACAATAAGAGCCCTTAAATGAGTCCCTGATTAAGTTTGTTGTTGAGGAGTCTTTTGGTGGAGGGGGAGCAGCAGTTCCTGAAACTGGTGGTGAGAGTCTTGTGGCACCTAGACCTCTTTCCTGATGGTAGCAGTGAGAAAAGAGCATGTGCTGGGTGATGTGGTCCTTGATGATTGATGCTGCTCTCCGACAGCAGCGTTCCCCGTAGATGTTTTTGATGGATGGGACGGTTTTGCTTGTGTTGTCCTGGGATGTATCCACTACCCTTTGCAGGCATTACACTCAGGTGCATTAGCGTCCCCACACCAGACTGTGATGCAGCTGGTCAGCACATTTTACGCCACACATCTATAGAAATTTGCCAGGTTTCCAGTGTCAGACCAAACCTCTGCAAACTCCTGAGTAAGTAGAGGTGCTGACGTGCTTACTTCATGATGACATTAGTGTGTTGGGTGCAGGAAAGATCCTCTGAGTTAATGACTCCTAAGATCTTAAAATTTCTACACTCACCCTTTAATTTTTAAAGTCTTTAGATCTTCCTCCATCTAGTTTATTGTAAACTTTTTTTGTTATTAGGATTCTGCCAAAATGAATTAATAAGTCGTTTCAAATCAAACCATCCTGGAAATGTTCAGAAAGTCAGACTGCATCTGTGGAGTTAAAGTTTCAAGTCACTGATCCTTCGTTAGGAAACAAAGAAGGAGAGAAGTGGAGGAAAACGGAGGGAATGTCTGTGAAAGGATGAAGATGGAGGTTATCAGGGTTATGCAATCTTTGGTTAATGGATAAACCTGGAGAAGTGGAGAGAAGATGGGAAGATAAGGAAAGGATATGCTGGAAATTTAGGATACGGAGCACAGCAGATGCTGAAAATTTGAAACAAATGAGTGCGTGAGAAATACCCAACCAAATCAGGCAGCATATATGGTCAGGGAAAAACTAAGTTCGGATGAATAATCTCATATCAGAACTAACCAGTTCTGACGCAAGTAGGAAAAGCTTCCCCTTGGGAATTGTGGAAGCCATCATTGAATCCTGAGGTGTGCATTGTACCAATAGAAAAGCTATTGATCTTCAAACATACATTGGGCTTTATTGAACCGCGGTAAAAGACCAAAGACAGAGAGGTCAGTGAGAAAGAGGGAAGAAATAAAATGACAGGCAATTGGAAGCTGAAGTGAGACTGAATGGAGTCAAATGGCTAACAGCTAAATTGCATTTTTAATATTGTTTTCTCTTATTATGGAGCAAGAACCAGGAGTTACAGGGCAGCCCTTGGTGAATCTCACCAGCAAACTTGTATCTATGATAGACTATTTCCGTTAAGAGGAGGAAAAATTAAAACAAGAGGACATGAGTTAAGAATTAAGGGGCAGAGGTTTAGAGGTAACATGAGGGGGAACTTCTTTACTCAGAGAGTGGTAGATGTGTGGAATGAGCTTCCGGGATAAATAGTGGCGGCGGAGTCAATTGTATTATTTAAGGAAAGGTTGGACAGACATATGGATGAGAATTATGGGCATTGTGCAGGGAGGTGGGACTAGAGAGGGGTGTTTGGTTCGGTGTGGACTAGAAGGGCCTAATGGCCTGTTTCCGTGCTGTAAATTGTTCTGTTATGTTATGTTATGATCAGAACAAACCCCAGTGAGAAGCCTGGAAATGTTCATACTGCTGAAAATCTGCACATTCCATTTGTTATGATTTCACTGTGTGGAGAAAATTTCTGAATCAATCAGGAATATGGTCGACATGAAGGAGTTCAGGAGGACCAGGAATGACCACCCTCCACTCCACATTAATAACGCTGTGCTGGAGAGAATAGAGAGCACCAAAATCCTTAGAGTCCACTTAACAGATGACCTATCTTGAACACACACATCTCCTCACTTGTCAGGAAGGTGCAACAGTAACTACACTTTTTAACAAGACTAAAGAGGGCAAGGCTACCAGCCATCATCATGCTAATCTTCCACAGGTGCTCTATTAGGAGTGTCCTGGCTGGCTGGCATTGCAGTGTGGTTTTGTTGCTGCAGGGAAATGGATAGGAGATCAATCCACAGGACTATAAGAATGGCAGAGAGGATTTACTGGAGTCTCCTTCCCCCGTCCACATGATCTACTGGTACTGTTGTCTGAAGAGGGCGCACAAAATCGATGAGGTACACTTCCACCCTGCACACAGCAATTTTCATCTGCTTCCATCTGGAAAGAGATGCAGGAGGATCAGAGCCAGGACCTCTATGCTGAGGAATAGCTTCTTCCCACGGGCAGTGAGAAAGCTGAATGCCCTAAGGGACTGCTCACACTGACCATCCAAGACTCTCACACTGTATTTATAAAACAAAATCTATTTATTTATTTGTCCTGTATATATATTGTTGTCTGTATGTGGGCTATGTCTGATTGTATGTCTACTTTCTTTACACCAATAATCAGAGAATGCTGTTTTGTCGGGTTGTATTTATATAATCAGGTGACAATAAACGACATTAAACCTACAAAGGAATATTTCACAGGAAGCATTTTCTCGACTCTCATCTTTATGAGTGTTTGCTGATTTCAACGACACGTATTGTTAAATTAAGATGAGATGTTCAGGTTAAGTATTCACATTATTATGGATAATTCCTGTGATAATTGATTAACCAAAATAGATGCAATGATTGCAATGCTTATTTCTGTAGGAATCATAATTTAATGAACTAATTTATCTAATATCTAAGATGCTGATAGTGGAAACAGCTGTAAGTTTGGGAAACACTGGAGAATATTAATGCTCTTCAGTCTATTTAAGGTTGGCCTCGTGCTGAGCAAGTAAAGGAGAGAAGGTAAATGAATTGCTGAGTATTTGATCATTGTAGCAGGCACCTGAATAAAAGCCATTGCAACAAACGTGTGTGTGAGCGCGGGTGTGAAAAACCTGCTCCTCTGCATCAGATTTGAGAATGAGGTGTCACAACATTATGTTCAGTGGGCCTTAAAATCTAAATAATAAGGTGCAGACCACATTTTCCCTCCACTTTCATCTTCCGATGTTTATTCTATCGACTCCTTAGAGATTTTCTCCGTGTTTATATATTTCTCAAGGGTGAGAGGTCACGTAGTTGTCTAGCTCCGACTCTGGAGAAGGAAATGTGTGCAGATCTACATTCAGACCGAGTTTGAAAGCATGGATACAGGATCTTCAGCCTGACTCGTCCATGCTGAACAAAGTGTCTCTCTGAGGTAGCCTGTAAAAGCAATTCTGGCAGTGTCCATAGGAAGTAGGGACGTGTAAACAACGTTTCGAGTCTGAGTATGTGTACAAAGCGGGAAAGTGCAAGAAAAACGGCAGACGGGGAGCAGAGCGAGAAGCTCTCGCTAAACTTCATTTGAAGAGAGGAGGAGAACTTCTTCAGGGTGGGCATCCCTTGAGGGACCTTCGCGGTGGAGCAACTGAATGGCATGAAACACAAAAGTCTGCAGATGCTGTGATTGTAGTAAAAGAGCTCACTCCATATTCTCACTACCCTCAGTATGAAAAAGGTGCCCCTCGAATTCTTTTTAAATCTTTTCCCTCTCATGTTTATCCAATTTCCTCTAATCTTAGACTCACCTTCCCTAGGAAGAAGACTCACCATTTATTTAATCTATAACTGTTATGATTTGGTATACCTTAAATAAGGTTACCCCTCAGCCTCCCACATCCCAGGGAACAAAATTACAGCCAATCCACTCTTTCCTCAGCCTTTGTACTGAGGTGAAGACTGATGACAGGGAATCTTCTCCTAGATTAGGCAATATGGGATCTCTCATCCCATTTGATTCAATGGCATTTGGAAGTTTGGGGGAGAGAACAGATAATATTCCTTTGTAGTGATTACTTTGGTAGAGCTACTAAAGCAACACACATACATCAGGTTAGTCAACACAAGACTGTTTATTTGAGTTTTACATGTTTCTTTTATATCCCTCCCATCCTGGGCTCCACGGGACAGGGTGGTGACATCACTATGGGTTTGCCGCCGATCTGCTGGGCCGGCAGGTTTCAATTAAACACAGGAGGCACAGCAAACCAAAGTGCTGTTACTTGGCACACAGCATCATGCGGATGTGGTCCATTAACCGGGTGAGTACCCAACGGTCTGGCCTACTGCTTCCCCCGCCCTCCAAAGAAACGCGCCGGCGACGGATTGCGATACCACACTGTGCATCCACTCGGTCCGCTAAACTTTTCTTTAAATGATTTATCAACGCTAATGTGGAGTGTGTAGATTTGAACTGTGTATTGAGATGACCTGGCTGTGTGTGAGCTATCTGTAAGGATATCCTTTATGGAAGAGAGCTAAATTATAGCTTTTTGTGGTGTTCTAATGAATCATCATTATGGATAAGTCATTCTCAATCTTGTCTTGATTATGGCCCCCTTATGTCTCTGCACAAAGTAGATGGGCCCCTTTGCCTATGAAGCAGTCAAGTTTTGGTTTATTAAATATTTTTTTTTAAATCAAGTTACATGAGGTGAAAAGAAAACAAAGCTTTTCACTTTTATAAGTCTATGGCTCTCAGGATGGTGGAGTGGGGGATGTGTGTGAGAATGGGGGATCTAGAACATTATCATTGTTTCTCCCTTCACAAACACACATAACCACTTTGTCATATTTTATAAGAAGTAGGAGTTTTATTTTAATTTACAAAAGGTGGACATCTCTTGAAAGTCAACCTTTATTATATATCTGTGATCTCGAGAAGGTAGGTAATCCTTCTTAATCCACTCTCTTCAGCTGGTAAAGGCAATGTTGGGAAAAGCGATGTTGGATTAAACCTATTAGTGACGATCAATTCCAGTGACAATATACCCCCAGTCTGGATAACGTGTGGCTTGGTAAATTAGCTAGAGATGATGGAATATTCACGTGTCTTAGCTGATGACTGCGTTAATGCAGAATGTGTTCCCATTACCCGTTATACCTCATGAATCCTTCGTGATTGTGGTTCTAACAGAGTAAATATGTCTTATGTTGATGATATATAATCACACACATCAGGAAGAATCAAGGCAACAGTAAACTGTCACGACGTTTTCTTTAGCAATGCACAGCCTGCAGCTTGATTAACTATTTTTCAGCAGGTGTAGGATTACAATTAAGTGTGAAATTGGAAAAGGGTTGTTCCACTTTTTACACACTTATTTAAATCACATGAGGCGGATAAAGTTCTCTATTTACAAGTGGTCAGAAATATTTTGTCTTTAGTATCACACCCCATAATTCTACAAATTCACTCATTAAGTTCACACTTATAGTATTGTTACCAAGAATGTAACCTTTGCTGTGGCTATTAATGATAAATGACAGGAATTTATTTTAGATAGTACATGTTGATCCAAATACAAGATACTATAAATAAATGTAATATGCATATCCAATAAGAATATGTTTAATCTAATGAAAAAGTTGTATCAAAGAGCAATCTGTAAGCTTATCAGTAAAATTTTCTGATATGTTGCAAGCTCTTCATTCAACTCATTGCTGTCTATTGAGATTGATTCTGTGCGGAGATATGCAGTTGGCAAGTTTCGAACAAAACATGACCAGTGGTAATGTAGAAGATTGAGAACTCCACTAATAATTCTGGATGCAGAGAATTAGATATTTCTGGCTGGTGGAGCTTTGCAATTTCAACTGCAGGAGTCATCAATTGTTAATGAAAAGGTATTGAGATGCTGCGTTGTTTGCTTGATGGTTCATACTTTACAGTGTTTTGGTAAAGGGGACGAGTCAACTTGCAGGAGGGAGATTGAAAACTTGGCTGAATGGTGCAATAAAAACAACTTTACACTCAATGCCATCAAAACTAAGGAGCTGATTGTTGACTTCAGAAAAGGAAAGCCAGAGGTTTACAATCTAATGATGATTGGGGGATCAGAGGTGGAGAGATTGAGCAAATTTAAGTTCTTGGGAGCCACTATCTCGGGCCATATTTCCTGGAACCAGCACACCAATGGTACCGTGAAGAAAGCACATCAGCGCCTTTACTTCCTCAGGAGTGTGCTGAGATTTGGCATGACATCAGAAATCCTGACAAGTTTCTACACAGGTGTGGTGGAAAGTGTGCTGACCGACTGCATCATGATCTGGTATGGAAACACCAATACCCCTGAGTGTAAAGCCCTCCGAAAGGTAGTGGACACAACCCAGGACATCACAGGCAAAACCCTCCCCACTACTGGGTACATCTAAAGGGAACACTGCTGTTCGAGGGCTGCAGCAATCATCAAGGAGCCACACCACGCAGCACACGCTCTGTTCTCACTGCTGCCATCAGGAAAGAGGTCTAAGTGCTACAAGACTCACACCACCAGGTTCAGGAACAGCTGCTACCCCTCCACCATCAGACTCCTCAACAACAAACTCAATCAGAGATAAATTTAAGGACTCTTACTTGTGCACTTCATTGATTTTCTTTTGTTCCCTCGGTATTGTGCAGTTTATTAACATAACATAACAATTATAGCATGGAAACAGGCCATTAGGCCCTTCTAGTCCGCACCGAACCAAACACCCCTTTCTAGTCCCACCTCCCTGAACACCCCTTTCTAGTCCCACCTCCCTGCACAATTCTTTGTATACTCGTTTTAGGCTGTGTACAGTTTATTTTTGCACTACCAATTAGTGGTAATTCTGCCGCTCCTATAGGAAAAAAGATCTCAGGGTTGTGTCATGTATGTACTCTGACAATAATTCTGAAATCTGAAATCTGGAAATCTGAAGGTACAGTTACAGATGCTTTTATAGATCATTCTTAATGGAGTAGGACATGTGTTAGTGAACAAAATTCAGCCCCGACCTGCATGAAGAAACGCTAGAACTGGTAACCAGAAGCCTGGTCAAAGAAATAGGTTTCAATGAGAGAAATATAAGCTGAAAAAAAGACAAAACATAAAACACTACAGCATAGTACAGGCCCTTCAGCCCTCGATGATGTGCCGACCCATGTATCCCTTTAAAAAAAGTACTAAACACAGCCTAAACCATAACCCTCTATTTTTCTTTTATCCATATGCCTGTTTAAGAGCCTCTTCAATGCCCCTAATGTTTCAGCTTCCACCATCATTGCAAGCAAGACATGCCAAGCACCCACAACTCTCTGTGTAAAATACTTACCCCTGATATCTCCCCTCCCTTAACTTTGTACACATGTCCTCTGATATTTTTAATTCCTGCCCTGGGAAGCAGATGCTGGATGTCCACCCTATCTATGTCTCTCATAAATATTATAGACCTTTTTCAAGTCTCCTCTCATCCTTCTATGCTCCAAAGAGAAAAGTCTCAGCTCTGCTAACATTTCCTTATAAGACTTGTTTTCCGGTCCAGACAACATCCTGGCAAATCCCCTCTGTACCCTCTCCCTAGCTTCCACATCCATCTTATAATGAGGTGATCAGAATTGAACACAATACTCTAAATGTGGTATTACCAGAGATTTGTGGAGTTGTAACATGACCGCTCTACTAGTGAACTCAATTCCCCTATTAATGAATCACATCATCCATAAGCCTTCTTAACTATCCCATCAACCTGTGCAGCAACCTTGAGGGATGTATGGATGTGACTCCCAAGGTCCCTCATCCATTAAGTAACTGACCATTAACCATGTACTCAGCCTTCTTGTTTGTTCTTCCGAAATGCATCACCTTACACTTATCCAGATTGAACACTACCTGCCACTTTTGTGCCCAACTCTGCATCCTGTCTATATCATCTTGTAACCTTTAGCTCCATCCAAAATGCCACCAACCTTCATGTCATCCACAAACTCACTGACCCATCCTTCTATCTCTTCATCCAGGTTATTTATAAAAATCACAAAAGGCAGGGGTCCCAGAACAGATCCTTGTGACAACCCACTAGTCAGCGACCTCCAGGCAGAATACTTTCCTTCCACTACTACTCTCTGCTTTCTCCCTACAAGCCAAATTTTTATCAGCACACCCATGTCTCATGAATTTCTGGATGAGTTTCTCTTGGGGGACCTTGTCAAATAACTTGCTAAAATCCAGGTAGACTACATCTACCACCCTACCCTCATCAATTTCTTTGCTACCTCCTCAAAAAACACAATTAGACATGTGAGGCATGACCATCCCTTCACAAAGCCAAGCTGACTATCCTTGAGTAGAATGTACTCTCCAAATGCTCATATCCTTAAGAATCCTCTCCAATAGTTTGCACACCACTTACGCAAGACTCACTGGTCTATAATTCCCAGGATTCGCCCTATTAACTTTTATAAACAAGAGGACTACATTTGCCATTGTCCAATCCTCTGGCACCTCCCCTGCAGCCAAAGAAGATTGAAAGATCATAGCTATTGCCCCAGCTATCTCTTCTCTTCACTTCCCACAGCAGCCTGGGGTATATCAGGTCCAGCCCGGCTGCTGACATCAATCTAGATGTTTTTAAGAAGATCCAACACTTCCTCTTCTTTAATCTCCACTTTGTCCAGCTCACAGGCCTGTTCAATCCTGACCTCACCCTGATCAAGGTCCTTTTCTCTTGAGAATACTGATGCAAAGTATTTATTTAAGACCTCTCCAACCTCCTCCGCCTCCAGGCATGTTACCTCCTTTATTCTTTAGCAGCCCCACCTTCATTCTCATCATCCTTCTGTACTTCACAAACACATAGAACTCCTTAATCCTACACTCCAAGGCCTTCTCACGTCCCTTTGAGCTCTCCTAAGCTCTTTCTTAAGCTCCTTCCTGGCTACCATATACTTTTTATGTCCACTTCCTGTTTCCTGCTTCCTATATCTAACATATGCTTCCTTCTTCCTCTTGACCAGTTGCCTCACCTGCTTTGACCACCATGGTTCCCTTTTCTATCATCTTTTCCTTCTCCCAGTGGGACATACCTATCCTGAACCCAGCACAAGTGGTCCCTAAACTTCCTCCACATTACTTCTATGCTTTCGCCATTGAACATCGGTTTCCAATTTACTTTCATGAGCTCCTGCCTCATCCCTTCAAAATTAACCCTTCCCCAGTTAAGCACTTTCCCATTTTGTCTGCTTTTATCCTTTTCCATGCTAAAGCTAAGGGAGTTGTGGTCATTCTCACCAAAGTGCACCCCCATCAAGAGTTCTGCCACCTGACCAGGTTCATTTCCCAAAACCAGATATAGTATGGCTTCTCCTCTCGTTGGCCAGTTCTCATATTGTGTCAGAAATCCTTCTTGTACACACCTGACAAATTCAGACCCATCTATCCCTCTTGCAGTCAGGGGGTGTCAGTCAATATTAGTGAAGTTGAAATCACTGATAACTACAAACCTGTATTTCAAAATCTGCCTGCTTATCTGCTCCTCAGTGTTCCAAAGCCTATTTGGGGGCCTATAGCCAACTCCCAGTATAGTGATAGCTCTCTTCCTGTTTCTGACTTTCACCCACACTGACTCAGTGGACACTCCCTCTGCAGCATCCTCCCTTTCTATAGCCATGATACTAATCTTGACCAGTAATTCTACTCATCCCCTTCCTCCTTCTACCTCCCATCCTATTCCTTTTAAAATACCTAAACCCAGGTGCCAGCATCAGCCAACCCTGCCCTTCCTCAATCTCTGTTATGAGCACAACATCATAGTTCTATGTGCTGATCTATGCTCTAAGTTTATTCCCTTTATTCCTAATGCATTTCAACCCCTCTAACTGGCTACATTTATGTTTTATCCCCTTCCTTTCCTTCCTCACCAACTTAGAACATATAGCATCATGCTTTTGACCTTCTCACCTATTCTCTGTACTCACATTCTGATTCCCACCAAACTGCCCCCCTCTCCCTTTTCCAACTAGTTTAAACCCTCCTCAACAGCTCTAGCAAATCTGCCCGCCAGGATATTGGTCGCTTTCCAGTTCAGGTGCAGCCCATCCTTTTTGTACATGTCATACCTTCCCCAGAAAAGATCAAATGATCTACAAATCTGAACCCCTGCCCAACTCTTCAGCCAAATATTTATCTGCCACAACTTCCTGTTTCTATCCTCTCTGGAAAGTGGCAACCCTGAGATTATCACCCTGGAGGTCTTGCTTTTTAACTTCTTTTCGAACTCCATATATTTCCCCTCAGGACCTCATCCCCTCTCCTATCTATGTCATTGGACCACAACATCTGGCTCCTCACCTTCCCACTCCAGAATGCTATGAACTTGATCTGAAGCATCCCTGACCCTAGCACATGAGAGGCCACATAGCATCTGGAAGCCTTGATCTTGTTCACCAAACTTCCAATCTGCTCTCCTAACCAATAAATCCCCAATTACCATAGTTCTCCTCTTCTCCCCCTTCTCTTCTGAGACAAGGGGCCATCCTCTGTGCAAGAGATGAGACCTCCACAAATTATCCCTGGTAGATCATTCCACCCCTCCTCAAAACAGTATCCTTGATGTTGAGGGAAATGACCATGGAGGTGGTCTGCACAGTCGGCCTCTTCCCATTCCTTTTCCTAACTGTCATCCAATTACCTGTCTTCTGACTTTTAGAGGTGACTGTCTCCCTGAAGCTCCCCTTTATCACAACCTCTACCTCCTGAAGGATCCAAGTTCATCCAGCTCCAGTTCCAGTTCCTTAACACGGACTCCCATGAATTGCAGATGAATGCACCTCTTGCAAGTGTAGTCATCAGGGCCAATTGTGCTGTCCCAGATTAGCCATATCCTGCAATTGGAACATTCTACTGCCCTAACTGCTGTCTCCATAAACTCTTCCTAATTTAAATCAAAGATTGGAATAAAGCTTGTCCTCAGCTCACTGAAGCCTCGTGAGCCAAAGCCTCTAAATCCCACTCCTACCCTGAGCTACTGACTGGCCGATCTCCATCAGCTGCTCCTCTTGAGACTCTCCTCTTTTTATTTGTCTCTGTCATATGAACATAGGAACATAGGAAGTAGGAACAGGAGTAGGCCAAAAATGGACCATCGAGCCTGCTCCGCCATTCAATACGATCATGGCTGATCTAATTTATGACCTAACTCCACCTACTTGCCTTCTCCCCATATCCCCTAATTCCTCTATCATGTAAAAATTTATCTAACCGAATTTTAAATATGTTTAATGAGGCAGCCTGAACCACTTCCCTAGTTAGAGAATTCCAAACATTCACTACTCTCTGGGAAAAACTATTTTTCCTCATCTCTGTCCTAAATCTACTCCCCCGAATCTTGAGACTGTGTCCTCTCATTTTAGTTTTCCCGGCCAGCTCAAAAAACCTTCCTATATCTATCCTATCTATACCCTTCATAATCCTATATGTTTCTATAAGATCTCCTCTCATTCTTCTGAACTCGAGCGAATACAATCCTAGACGATTTAATCTTTCATCGTAAGTCAACCCCTTCATCCCAGGGATCAACCTAGTAAACCTCCTCTGGACCGTTCCAAAGCCAGTATATCCTTCCTCAAATATGGAGACCAGAACTGGACACAGTACTCCAGGTGCGGTCTCACCAGTACCTTATACAGTTGCAACATCACCTCCCTACTCCTGAATTCAATTCATCTAGCGATGAAGGCCAACATTCCATTTGCCTTCTTAATAACCTGCTGCAGCTGCAACCTAACTTATTGCGATTCATGCACAAGCCCTCCCAAGTCCCTCTGCATAACAGCATGCTGTAGCTTTTCACCCTTTAAATAATATTCAACTCTTTTATTTTTCTTGCCAAAGTGGATAACCTCACACTTACTAACATTGTACTCTATCTGCCAGACGTTTCCCCATTCATCCAGCTTAACTATATCCCTCTGCAGACTCTCCACATCCTCATTACAATTTGCTTTTCCACTCAATTTGGTGTCATCCGCAAACTTGGCTACATCACATTTTGTCCCCTCTTCCAAGTCATCAATGTAAATGATGAACAGTTATGGACCTAACACTGACCCCTGTGGCACCCCACTTACCACTCTCTGCCAACCTTAAAAACTCTCACTTATCCTGATTCTCTGCCTCCTGTCAGACAACCAATTTTCGATCCATGCCAATATACTTCCCTGGACTCCACTTTCCTGTAACTTACTGATAAGTCTCTTGTACGGCACTTTATCAAACGCTTTCTGGAAATCCAAATATACAACATCAACCTGTTCCCCTCTATCCACCACACCCATTATATCCTCAAAGAATCCTAACAAGATTGTCAATCAAGATCTTCCTTATCTATAACCATGCTGCCTATGCCTGATTGAAGCCTTACATTCTAAAAGTTTCACTATTTTGTCTTTAATGACAGCTTCAAGCATTTTTCCAACTACAGACGTCAAACTAATTGGCCAATAATTTCCAGTCTTCTGCCTACATCCCTTCTTAAAAAATAGCATGACATTTGCTGTCTTCCAGTCTGCCGGGACCTGCCCATAATCCAAGGAATTTTGGTATATGACCACCAATGCATCAACTATAACTTCTGCCATTTCCTTCAGAACCCTTGGATGCATATCATCAGGACCAGGTGATTTGTCTGGCTTTAGTCCCATTAGTTTCTCCATCACTACTTCCTTTGTAACAACTCTTTTATCAAGGCCCTCCCCAACATTCGCATCCTTAACTCCGCACTTGGGCACGCTGGACGTGTCTTCCACCGTGAAGACTGACACAAAATATTTGTTTAATGCCTCGGCCATTTCCTCATTTTTTGCTACCAGTTTTCCTTTCTCATCCTCCAAGAGTCCTATGTTAACTCTGGCCACCCTCTTCCGTTTTATATATTTATAAATTTTTTTGCTTTCTGTTTTTATATTTTGTGCCAATTTACATTCATAATCTTTTTCCCATTTATTATTACCCGCTTTGTAACCCCTTGTTGTCTCTTAAAGTTTTCCCAATCTTCCAGTTTCCCACTGCTCTTTGCAGTTTTGTACACCTGCGCCTTCAATTTTATACTCTCCTTTATTTCCTTTGTTAGCCACAGTTGATTTTTCCCTCCCTTGCTGCCCTTTTTCCTGACCGGAATCTATTTTTGTTGAGTATTACAAAATATTTCTTTGAAAATCTTCCACTGTTCCTCAACTGTTTCATCAATTAGCCTGTGCTCCCAGTCCACTCTGCCCAATTCCTCCCTCATCCTATGGTAGTCACCCCTGTTTAAGCATAATATATTAGTTTTAGATCTAACTATTTCCCCTTCCATCTGAATGAGAAATTCATTCATACTATGATCGCTATTTCCCAGATGGTCTCTGACTATTACATCATTTACTCTACCTATCTCTTTGCACAACACTAGATCCAGGAGAACATTTTCTCCTGTGGGTTCCTTAACATCCTGCTCAAGAAAGCTATTGCGGATGCATTCTATAAAGTCCTCTTCCAGACTCCCACGACCAACTTGATTTTCCCAATCTATGTGGAAGTTAAAGTCCCCCATGACGACTGCTGTATCATTATTACATGCCTCACTTTTATCTCTCTATTTATTTCCTGTGCCACTAAACTATTGTTATTTGGTGGGTGATAGATAACACCCACCAATATTTTTTTTCCCTTTGTTATTCTTTATCTCTACCCAAATGGACTCAACATTATGCTCTTTATATCATTCCTCACTACTGCCTGGTGCTCATCTTTGATTAAGAGTGCAACTCCACCTCCCTTACCATCCTGTCTATCTCTTTGCACCACCTGATACCCTTGAAAGTTTAATTCTCATTTAGAGTCACCTTGTAGCCATGTTTCCGTGATGGCTACCAAATCATAGGCATGGGTACCGATTTGCGCCTTAAGTTCACTCACCTTATTTCTAATACTGCAGGCATTCAGATAAAGTGCCCTTATGCTTTTTGTCCTTTTAATATCTAGTGACTTCTGTAACCTTTTCTTTTGATTTTTCTGCCCACTATTTTTCTTTGTAATTTTCTTAAGACTATCATTGACCTGAAAACTCACTGCACCATCTGATTTTTACTTTCTCCTCCCAACATTACTTTTCCTATTTTACTTTTCCTGGCCATTACTTTATCTTCCCTACCCTTTTCCCTATCACTCTGGTTCCCATACCCCTGCCAAATTAGTTTAAACCTTTATCTTTATTACTCCTCCCACCAATCATTATTCTATTTAACCCTTAACTTGCTTTTTAAAATTCCTGACCTCCAGCTGGCTCCCAAAAATCCCAGCTCTATCGCTCCCACTCTCCTCCTCTCTCAGTAATGGTTCTGAGATGTCTGACATTCCGCTTCTTTAACCTGATCAACTATTCAGTGGCTCAGTGGTACTTTCCAGCATCTTCTCCATTTCCCTTGATTCCTTTAGTGTCTATAAATTTCTGTCTTGAATGTACTCATCGACTGAGGCTCTACAGCTTTCTTGAGTTGTGGTGCATCTAACACATTATCTTCTGACACATCCGTCAACTTCAGCACAATCCTACTACCAACCACATCTTCCCGACTCCATCCATATCTGCTTTTTCACAGGAATGCTTAGAATGGGAATGTTGTCATTTCATTGTGCTGAAGCTCACACTGAAGTTCCCAAACTTTTAAAAACAAGTCAACCATAGATAATGATCTTGTTGGACAGGTATCTATTTGGTCGACAAAGTATGGCTTCCTTCCTTGGACAATCTATTCAACAGCCCAAAGTTGAGAGGATTCTATAGCTACTGAGGAGGGGTTGGAGAGATGGCATGTGGCCCATCTAACTGTTCATTCTCAATAAAAGTAAAACCTGCATTTTGATGTTGTATATCCCTAATCCCTAGAGGGTATACTGTGACCCTTTTATTGACTAATGGTTACCTCTGGATCAGACCATTAGGTTTGGAGACCCACTTCGGGGCAACTGCAAGCAACACATACTGAAATTATAATTTATTAATGAATTGGCAGTATTTTAATCAATTTTTTAAAATTTATATATACAGCATGGTAACAGGCCCTTCTGCCACATGGCTCATAAGTTGCCTGTTTATATAGACAAACCCAATTTTTCCAGAACAGACTTTTCCATATATGTTTCTGAGGATGTTTCTTAGAATTTGTTATATCAAGTTGTGTCCCTTATCCAATGGTTAATAGTCTTTAACTGTCTTTGTCAAATATGGAGTTGTTGTTTTTCTTTACAATCAGCTTTAACCTTGCTGAATCACTAACATTTACAATAGAATGTTCTCTGGTTTTCTACTTTATTCACTACTTTAAGACTCGCATTCTTACTTCTAGCCCATGAACCTGTACCCCCTCCCAATACACCAATTAACTTGAACACCCTTATGTTTTTAAAGGGTGGGATGATAACTGGAGCACCCAGAGAAAACCCTCACAAACATGGGGAGAACTTCTTACAGCCAGTACCAGAATCAAACCCGGGTTGCTGGCGTTGCAATAGCTGCACTGCCCCCTATCTCATTCATAACTGATTATAATTCCATTTATTATTTAAATGGTGAAAGGTAACAGGATTCTGCTTTGCAGAGGGACTTTGGAGAACTTGTGCATGAATCACAGAAGGTTGGTGTGCGGGTCCAACAGATGATCAAGAAGGCAATACATTGCTAAAGGAATCTGATTTAAGAGCAGAGAGTTTCTGCTGAAGATGTACGTGGTTCTGCTGAGGCTGCATCTGGAGTACTGCGTGGATTTACATGAGAAAAGGTATACATGTTTTGGAGGAGCTACAGAAGTGGTTCACCAGGATGATCCCAGAGATGAGAGGGTTAACCAATAGGTCTTCTGGAACTATTCTCACTGGAATTCAGAAGAATGAGGGGGGATCTTATAGAAACGCATAAAATGATGAAAGGGACATATAAAATAGAGGCAGGAAATTTGCTTCTACTAGAAGATTCGAAACAAATGACATAGCCTCAAGATTCAGGGAAGTAGATGGAGGATAGAGATGAACGGAAACTTCTTTCCCCAGAATAGTGAATCCGTGGAATTCTCTGCCTAGAGAAGCAGTCGAAGCTGCCTCATTAAATATAGAGAAGCCATGGCTAGATAGATTTTTGCACAAGGATCATGGGGAAAAGACAAGTAAGTGGAGCAGCGTCTAAGGCAAGTCAAGGCATTGGTCCTAAATAGCCAACTCCTGCTCCAATTTCTTATGTTCTTATTTAGATGGCAGCAATGCTGATAAATATGTTAAAATGACACTGATGTGACCCTACTTTGTGGGGGGAAAAGAAGCACACACTGATTTATTGTACATCATCCAAAGGAGATTAATGTTCATTCATTGCTATGTTTGCTGCTGGGATTTTCCAGAGGGGAAAAAAATAACTACCTCAATATCCCTTGTAGTAGGCTTTAGTATATTGCGTGTGAAGAGCTTGGGGAGTTTCTGAGAGGCATGATAAGGTACAGCAGAAGCACATCTTTCAATTTTGCTTCCTGATATGGTTCCAGCTTGGTACTTACAGCCCACTCATCATGCAAAGCAGCTTGCTTCCTGTAAGTATATTGCTTCTGCATCCTGCAGACAATCCAATGCATCAGGGTCTGCTGTTCCCTGCGTTCAAATTATTTTTTTAAGTTGCACATAAAGTAAATCTATAAACTTCAATGGATATTAAGCTCTGTTAGTCCAGGTACAATGTTCCTATATTCCCTCTCCCACTTAATCTGTCATTGTTTAAAATTGTGTTCTTTTTCTTCCTGGTCTTCTGATCTTTTCACACAATCATCAGGAAACCTGAACAATGAATTGCTCCCACATTGTTTGGCTGTTAAACAGAGCATTTAATTAATGCTGAAGAAGGATGGTTTAGAATCACAGATTAAACCATGTGTTGTAATTGGTTCATTATTTTTTGTTTAATTAGCTAAAAAGTAAATGTAATTTATTTTGCATCTTAGTTTGGGAAATTACAGCTCAGATATACAGTGAAAGCCTGAAAAGAAATCACAAAGTAATGGCTTGAGTGAACAGTTGTGACAAAAATTAAGTGTTTGCCTCTGACCGCATTATATTTTTACCTAACAGTATCAAGATTCTGCATATTCCTTTTTTGAATAAATATTGTGGTTTGAGCTTTGATATTTAGAATATTCATAAAGCTATTAATCCTTTTGAAATGAAAAATAATTCCATTATTTTGAGAAATAAACATTTTATGAAGAAATATGGAAATCTGTAAGTAAAATGCTCAACTGCTCATCAAGACACCTAGAGGGTGGAGAGAGAAATAGTTAATGCTTCAAGAGAGTTACAAGAACTGTCAAATGCTGGATTCTCAAATAATAAGAAGCTGGGGGAACTCAGCAGGTCAGGTAGCATCCATGGAGATAACTGGACTGTCATTGAGTGTCAAGGAAGGGTCCCAACCCAAAAAAGTCAACTTCTCTCCATGAAGGCTACCCGATCTGCTGGATCCCACCAGCTTCTCGATGTTTGCTAATTAGTAGACTTTTCAAGGTGATGAACTTTCACTGTGGACAAATCAGAGGTCATTGACATCATCTCTTGAACCACAGAGACAGACTGAGTAAAGCAAGTCATCAGATTAGATCTGAATGTTGGAGAGTCAACAAAGAGCAATGTAAGTCATCTTGTCTTCATTGTCAGAATAAGAATGAATCCTTTTCATTTCAAGACTATGTGCAATGGAGGTGACACATAGAAACTAATTGTGACCACCATTTGTGAGACGTTACCTCAGATTATGCAATGAGTTTAGAAGATGATGTGAGATTTTAACGATGTTATTCTACTTTTACATGCTCTTGTTTCACTTTGGGGGTTGATGCCAGCTGAAAACATTCCCAGGTATCATAGCATTCACAGACGGACTGCCGCTGTTGAGTATTGACTATAAACGAAGTGATGCTCTGGCAGAAGAACCAAGAACAATGGTTGTTTATTCAGGGAAAACAGATGGTGAGAGAGGGTCATGTGATTATGAGGCATGTGATTGGGACACTTGAAAAAGCAGGTTTCAAGATTGATCCGCCAGCCATCTGATAAACACAGAGGTAGAATGACTCTGTGTGGAAACGGACATTTCTGCTGATTTTCCTTGTCAGGGAAATTATTGAACCACTGAGATCATTGTAATTATCAGTTTGATTGACCCATATCTGGATAAAGGAAGCAGGTGAATTCCTGCATTGGACCATGACCATTGTGATGGTCATTTCGACTGACTCACGCCTGGGTTTTGGAAGTCACACATTTCATTTCCCCGACACATGAAAGGACACTTCTCTGGAAGCAATTCGGCAGTCTGATTACAGTGTCTCACCTCCTTCGTAATTACTTTTGTGCATCAGTTTAAAAATCTCAGTTTCCACACAGGATTTCTAAGACTGAACTTTGAATTGACTTTCCAGAATTGTCCCTAAGCAAAAATGGTTTGGGTAATCCACACACACACATAGTTGGGATTAAGTTAAATAATCTGTTATATTATCAGTAGATATTGTCTTAGTGAATTTCTATTGCTACTGGTCTGCAACATAACATTACCCTATTCTAAACCTAAAATGAAGCCCTCATATGTGTGTGTGTGTGTGTGTGTGTGTGTGTGTGTGTGTGTGTGTGTGCGTGTGTGTGTGTGTGTGTGTGTGTGTGTGTGTGTGTGTGTGAATATATATATATATAATTTTTTTCATCTTTTCTATCTTCATCCAGTGCAGTGGAAGGGGGTCCGAGTTTATACTTTTTGAAGTTTAATCTTGATACACACACACACACACACACACACACACACACACACGCACACACGCACATCTATGATGTTGTATTTTCAGTTTTGATCACTTTTCTTCATTTTACTATATTTAATATAAAAACCAATTAAAAATTGAAAAAAGAAAAGAACCTCAAAACAGCAATGACATTTCTCTTGTGAGAACAAAGAGAAGCTGGAGGAAGGGACTTAATGCATCAGTATCAATGGATAGAAATGGTCAGTCAATGTTTTGGATCGAGACCATTTACTGAGATGGGTCAGTCAACATTTGGGCTAAGGACCCTTTATTGAGACTTCATTCAAGATTCTAGCATCTGTAGTTTTTTGTGTTTCTCTGACATTTCGCTACTTTGTTTCACTCATTAAAATACTGGAAAGATATACAGGACAGTAAAACCCCAGGTTACCAGAATTGTAGCAACTGGCAGCCAACAGCAACGGGCAAAAAAAGTCGAGGAACATAAATTTTAAAATTTAAAATAAATAAGAATAAAAAAATAGGTAAAAATATGTAAATTTAAAATTGTAAATGTTCTCTGAAGTAACATAAACTTTTGGTGAAGATGGGGGCAAATATTCAGACATCAAGGTACCTTGCTCATGCTTTGCTCATAACAACCATATAAATAAAGTTATGTGAAACTGCAATGGCGTCGTCCAGGATGAAGAGCTGGTTTTTGCCACTCGTTGTTGAGATGATTCTCTTAATGTGTCTCTTTATCCCTGCTTAGTAAGAGTTGCCCCAGTCAGAGGCTTTATCTTAAACGTGTTGGGGGTGAAGGTTAATGATAATTTTCAGATGGGTCCATGGAGGGCGGTGGAACCTGCAGATGCAGTGACAATTAAATGTTTTCAAAGAATGTGACTAAAAAATAAAGTAAAATGCTTTATGGTTTATCTATTCATGCAAGTGAATTTTGTTCAGTGTATGTCCAGTATAGTATGTTTGTGTTTTTTCTTTCATACTGTTTATTCTTAATGTGAGTGTATTAGTTAGACATTTGTAGGACTGGATCTCTAGCAAATGGAAAATACACTTATCCGGCGCCTACCTATATATACTATATTTTTTGGCATATAAATAGACCAGCAGTTAGGTCGACCCCCCCCTTTTTGAGCCTCATTTTTATGGTTTTATAGAATATCCAACATAAAAGTCCATTTTTACGATTGTCTGGGCCTCCCAGGAACAACCTAAAAATGTTTAAAGCACCCCAGTCGCAAGTAACAATGCTGCAAATTAAGTAAGTAAAAAATAACCTTGGCATATGGGCAGGAGCAGTGATGACTTATGGATTTGGAGTGGTGACCTCGTGTTCCTGGCGGGACCAGGCAGCAGTGGCAATGGCCTACTGAGCTGGAGCGGTGACATCAGGAGCAGGAACCTCAGCCTACCAGGCAGGAGTGGTGACAGTCATCTCAGGGTCCCAGGTAGGAGCGGTTATGGCAGCACCCAGCAATGGAGAGTGTCAGAAAGCAGCGGTGCTGGCAGTGGGGAGGTGCTTCCAGCATCAACTTATACGCCGAATCGATATCAATCTGGGGGTTTTTTTCAGTGAATTTAAGGTCTCTAAAGTATATCTGATGTATAAGTCAGCCTCTTTTTTTGAGTGATTTTTGAATGTTTTAAGATTCGACTTATATGCCAAAATATACGGTACATATATGTATTGTGTGTGTGTGTGTGTGTGTGTGTGTGAGATAATATGTATATGGTAAACAGAGCTGGAGGAAGATGGTATATATTCTAATAATGCCTTGAGATTTGCTGGCTGTCAGTGGATCATGTTTAACCGTCTGATGAAATTATTTCTTCTCCAGAACACTGGTGTACAGTCAACATCTTTATCATTTTATTCAGAACACTTGTCAACCAACCAATCAAACTTACAGTGAACTGAAAATTCATTTCTGTGGAGTGACTTGCATTGAGTGTTTATCATCTAAAGTCCATACTCCTTGTTGAAACACAAATATGAATTATACTGCAATGGAACTGAATATGAAGAAGTCATTTAGTTTTAACACAGTTCCAGTTCCCTTTGTATTTTAATTATTTTTTCTTAATTTAGAGATTACATGGTAACAGGAACTTCCAGCCCATGACCCCACCCCACCCAAATATACATATATGACCAAGTAACCTACTGATACCATTTGTCTTTGGAATGTAGGAGGAAACCAGAGCACCCACGCAGACATGGGGAGAATGTACAAAGTCCTTACAAACAATGCTGGATTTGAATCTGGTGCTGTAATCGCATTGTGCACACCTCCACACTAACCGTGCCATGTTACCACATTGCTCATATACGTAGTCTGTTGCATTGCCATTTTTAAAATATATTGCTAATGTTTTCCCATTGAGAGATGTAATTATAGAAATGTAGAAGGCCATTCAACTTATTGAAAGTGGGCCTGCAGGTGCAGCAGGCGGTGAGGAAGGCAAATGCTATGTTGGCATTCATAACAAGAGGATTTGTATAGAGGAGTACAGAGTGCCTGCTACAGCTGGACAGGGCCTTGGTTAGACCACATCTGGAGTACTGCATGCAGTTTTGGTCTCCTTATCTGAGGAAGGACATCCTCGCTATGGAAGGGGTGCAGAAAAGATTCACTAGATTGATACCAGGGTTGGAAGGACTTGCATATGAAGAAAAGTTGGATAGACTTGGCTTGTATTCTCTGGAATTTATAAGATTGAGGGGGGATCTTATAGAAACATAAAATTCTTAAGGGTTTAGACAGACTGGATGCAGGAAGGTTGTTTCCAATGCTGGGAAAACCAAGAACCAGGGGTCACAGTTTAAGGATAAGGGGGAAGTTTTTTAGGACTGAGATGAGGAAAAATTTCTTCTCTTAGAGGGTGGTAGATCTGTGGAATTCTTTGCCACAGGAAGTAGTTGCGGCCAGTTCCTTGTCAATATCTAAGAGTAGGTTAGATTTGGCCATTGTTGTTAAGGGGATCGGGGTGTGGGGAGAAGTCAGGAACCGGGTACTGATCAGCCATGATCACATTGAATGGTGGTGTAGGCTTAAAAGGCCAAATGGCCTACTCCTGCACCTATTTTCTATGTATCTATAATGATATGACAATTGATAGTATCTGTAGATGTGCGAAACATAATCTCAGTTAAGCACTACAGTTAAATCTTCCAGGCATCTGTCTCGTTATGATTCGCAGACTCACACTTGGAAACAGAAAAATTGGGAAAACCTAGCCTACAGTGGAAGAGCAGCAAAACATCAAATACCCAGCTGAAATACTAAACCACAATGAAAAAATTACTTGGCACGCGAAACAGTCAACTCATCTCTCACGTTTTGAATGAGGACAGTATACTAGGGAAATTAACAAATGCCATCTTGTGGACAATTTTTAATGAAGGAAGCAACAGGTCTCTGGTGGAGGCCATCTCATTGGCTCTACACAACGCCCTGGAACACCTGGGTATTGAAGATGCATTTATCAGGATGCTATTTATGAACTATAATTCGGCATTTAACACCATCATCCCCTCAAAACTGATCAGCGAACTCCAAGACCTGGGACTCAACACCATGGTGTAATTGGATCCTTGATTTCTTCACCTCCAGTCCACAATCAGAGAGGAATGATAAGAACATTCCCTCCACAATTTCTATCAGTAGCAGAGCAGCACAGGTCTGCATTCCCAGACCCCTGTTCTATTCATCTGGCATGATACAACAGCAACACCATCTAAAAAATTAACTGACAAAACCATGGTAGTGGGTTGTATAAAAAGAGGCTATGAGTCAATATAAAGGAGGGTTATTGAAAAGTTGGCCAAATGGTGCACAAACAATAAACTCACATTCAATGTTACCAAAACCAAGGACTTCTGAAAGGGAAAACAGGATGTGTATGATTCACTTATCATTGGGGGATCAGAGGGGGAGGGGTTAGGCAAATTTAAGTTCGTGGGAAACACTATCTCGGAGGATCTTTCCTGGAGCCAACACACTAATGGCATTGAGAAGAAAGCACATTAGTTTGCAGGAAACATCAAATTTCTACAGATACATTGTGGAAAGTGTGTTCACTGAGTGCATCACAGTCTAGTATAGGAACACCAATACCCCTGAGTGTAAAGTCCGGCAAAAGGTAATGGTCACAGACGAGGATGTCACAGGCAAATCCTTTCCCACAAGCCAAGTCTATCCAACTTTTCTTCATATGCAAGTCCTTCCAACCCTGGTATCAGTCTAGTGAATCTTCTCTGCACCCCTTCCATAGCGAGAACGCTGCTGTCGGAGAGCAGCAGCAATCATCAAGGATCCACATACACTTTTCTCGCTGCTGCTATCAAGAAAGAGGTTCAAGTACCACAAGACTCATACCACCAGGTTCAGGAACAGCTGGTCCCCCTCCACTATCAGACCCCTCAACAACAAACTCAATCAGGGACTCATTTAAGGACTCACACTTTTGCACTTTATTATTTTCTTTTTTCCAGTTTATTTTTGTATTGTGCAGTCAGTTTTTTTACATTTTCTTATTTGTTTACAAGTTTACATTGTGTACAGTTTTTTTTATGACCAATAAGTGATAATTAAAAAGAATCTTAGGTAAAGAATCTTAGGGTTCTATGTCATGTATGTAAATCTGAAATCTGAAGTCCAGTACTGCAGGAAAATAATATTGTAGTCTGCCCCAGGGTGAGTCATTGTCAAAATCCTCCTCAATCAACTTCACTCAGCAGCTACAAAGCTCCTTCCAGAATCACAGTGTAGATTCTTCCTGTCACGAGGAACCAAGGACATAGAAATATGAAAATGAGTAGGCCATACAGTCCTTTCTATCTGATCCATGTAGCTGATTGTTCCCTCAGTGCCCTGTTCCTCCATTCTCTCCATGCTTGTTCATCTATAATACATTAAGAAATATAAATAATTCTTTCCTGAAAATATCTAATGACTTGGGTTTCAGTATTCCCTCATCCTGATCGGATCTGGTTATTTATGACTCTAGCCTCACCATAATACGACGGTCTCTTAGCTGCATTATGAACAACTGACCAACCCACCGTAGGTTTAGGCAATAAATGCTGGTTCTTGCCAAAGACAGGGTCACGTCCACTCTTTCTGGAACTACAACAGACATTTAGCAAGCCTTCCACCCAAAAAATACAACCTTATTGACTAACTAGCATTGACAAAAATAATCAACTATGCAATTATTTTAAGTGTTTGGCTTCTCAGGCATATTTTGTTCTTTCTGCTTGGGTGCATAAAAGATTTGCAGCCAAATGAAGCAGAAAATTAAAAGCTGTGGTTTGAGTACGTAATGGTGTTCTGGTCTCTCCAAAAGTGCTTATTAGCATTAATGTTCTTTCACTATTTTGATTCAAAGTACTTCACAATAGTTGAGTTTGTTAGTGGCTCTTAATGCTGAACAGTGCTGTACAAAATGTCTTCCAATTAAGTATCATTTGTCTTTGGTCGCTTCCATCAACTTGGTTCACCATTCATTGACTCTTTGTCTCCTTGGTAACTGTCTTTAGCTGAACCTAGTTTCCAATGTCATACCCACTCCACCATCAAGTGTTCCCACTTGAACCTTGATAATATTACATAATCATTCTCATTTCCTTCATAGATCCATATTCTGCAAGGAAACAGGCCTTTTGGCCCAACTCATGCATGCCAATCAAGACCTCCATCTAAGCTCATCCCTTGTTAGAACTTGGAGAGGACTCCGCCTAGGAACACTAGGTGCTGTACATTTCTGTGAGGGGGGCAGGACAAAGTGGCGACACTCTGTCTGCCTTATGGTAGACAAAATTTAAAGAATTTCAGTTGGTTACATTCTAAATGTAGAATTACATGCTGCTTATCCTTTGATTTCTTTAATATCTACTAATCTATTGATGGCTGCCTTGAAGCTAGACAGTGACTGATCCTCCACAACTCTCTGGGGTGAAGAATTCCAAACATTCATTATTCTACAGGTAAACACATTTCTTCCCATTTCAGTCCTGAATATCTAACCCCTTCAGTTTGAGACTATGACCCTGGGTGTTTGATACCTCAGCCAAGAAGAACATCAGTCTTGCATCTACCCTGATGTAGAACATCGAACATTACCGCACTGTATAAGGGCTACAGCTCACAATGTTGTGCCCACCTATGTAAACCAACTCCGCAACAGCTGTATCTAATTTTTTCCCACCTCACACCCTTAACCCTCTCGTTTGCTTTCCTCAGTGTGACTATCTAAGAGTCTTTTGATTGTCCCAATTGTACCAGCCTCCACCACCACCCCTGGCAATGCCTTCCATGCACCCACCACTCTCTATGTAAAAACAATATCTTAAACGTTCTTCCACTCACCTGTCAAACCACCTGATCAATTTGAAGGTTTCTCTGAGATCATCGTTCATTCTTTGAAATTCTAGAGGGAGCAGATTATGTCGATTCAATCCCTTCTCACCTCCAGGGATGGATCTGGTGAAACTCTGTGAAATCCACTCCTTTACAATGACTTCCTTCCTGGAAGGATGGGATGGGGCTGGGAGAGTCCTAAATTGTAGATAATATTCCAGGTGCAAAATTATCAGGAAGTTAATTTATTTCACTTGTATTCAAGTGAATAATATCTTGGATAATTGTATTTGCTTTCCGGAGCTTTCTGTACTGTAGGGTGACGTTAAAGTCTCTGAATATCTCTGGCCTCGATTTTCACTGCTAATTCACTGATATTGTGACCTGACACCTCTGTCATGATTAGAGTAAAGATCCTGCTCTGAGGGGCAGCTTTTTTTTAAAAAAAACAACCCCTTATAAAGTAGAAAGATTGATTGTCTACTTTACTTCCATAATCCCAGCTCACAGCAAAGGCAAGCAGTGGAACTTAAAGGTCATTTTTATTCATTATTTGTTATCGAGCTCTCTTTTGGACTCTATTTTTACAGCAGTCCACTGGAAAGCTCATTAACCACATGAAGTGAGCCGTAATACTGAGTACTATGTTAGCCAGGGGATAATCCTGTATGGAAATAGACCTTTTGGCCCAGCTCATCCATGCTGATCAAGTTGTCTATCTGAGCTAGTCTCATGTGCTGGTGTGTTGTCCATATCCTTCTAAACTTCTTTTGAACATGCACCTGTCCAAATGTTTTCCAATTATTCTAAATGTACCCACCCCTGCCACTTCCTCTAGTTGTTTATTCCATTTACTTACCCCCATCAGTGTGAAAAAGTTACCCTTCCTGACCCCTTTAAATCTTTCCCCTCTCACTTTCAGTCTATGCCCTCTATTTTTAGATTAACTTGTGTTTGGAAAAAGATTGTGACCATTGACCATATATGATCTGTAGGATTTTATATATCACGATAAAGGCACCCCTCACTTTATTACGATCCAGGGAAATAAAAGTCCCAGCCTATCTAATCTGTTCTTGTAATTCAAGCCCTTCACTAACATAATTGTGAAGCTCATTTCCACCCAATTTAAAGACATTCTTTCAATAAAAATAGGAGCAACAATATGGTATCTGGCCCATCGAGACTTCTCCGCCATTCATGGCTGATCTGGGCTGTGGACTCAGTGCCATAATTTTAAATCATTTTTATAAGAGCTCATTCTACTTAATTCCAGTGAGTCTAATCCTAGACTACACAAATTTTCCTCAAATGCTAACCACCTCATCGCTAAAATCAACCTAATGATTCTTCTCTGCACTGCCTCCAAAGCCAGTATGTCCTTTCTCAAGTAAGAAAGCCAGAACTGCACACAGAACTGCAGGTGTGGGCTCACCAGTCCCCTGCCCAGATGCTTCTTAAATTCAAAGCTTCCAGCAATGAAGGCCAACATTCCATTTGACTTCTTTTTTTTTGTTTAGTTTTTTTCTTCTTTTTATTTAGGGGCTTTAATGTAAATATGGATCGGTCAGCCCTAGACTGACCAATCCAACTCAACAACATTCATTCCATTTGACTTCTTGATTACCTGTTGCACCTGCAAACCAATTGGTTGCCATTCATGCTCAGCAGTCCCATGTCCCTCTGCACAACAGCATTCTGCAACCTTTCATCTTTTCAATAGTAATACAATCTTCTATTTTTTTCTTTTCTGGTAGATGACCTCACATTTACCAACATTGTACTTCATCTGTTGGGCCCTTGCGTACTCACTTAATGTTACAACACCTTTCTGCAAACTTTCCACATCCTCTGCACAATTTGCTTTCCATTCAACAAACTTTGGGGAGATAAATTGGGAAAGGTTTGTGTGTGAGAGAGAGAGACAGAGAGAGAGAGACAGAGAGAGAGAGACAGAGAGAGAGAGACAGAGAGAGAGAGACAGAGAGAGAGAGACAGAGAGAGAGAGACAGAGAGAGAGAGACAGAGAGAGAGAGACAGAGAGAGAGAGACAGAGAGAGAGAGACAGAGAGAGAGAGACAGAGAGAGACAGAGAGAGACAGAGAGAGACAGAGAGAGACAGAGAGAGAGAGAGAGAGACGGAGAGAGACAGAGAGAGACAGAGAGAGACAGAGAGACAGAGAGAGACAGAGAGAGAGAGAGAGAGACAGAGAGAGACAGAGAGAGACAGAGAGAGACAGAAAGAGACAGAAAGAGACAGAGAGAGACAGAGAGAGAGAGAGAGATCACATGACAGTGTTACAGCCAGCAGAAGTAGCTGGGACTGGAACAGTACAAGCTGGCAAGCCCATTTGGAAGATGGCCTGGTCAAAGCCCTTGTGGTTCTTGCAAGAGGAGAGAACTGGCTGTCTAATATTTCACTTGCAATAAGAGTAATAAAAAGGAACTCTGTGGTGACCTGAAAGAAAGAAGTTATCATCTGGAGAACCCTGAAGGGGCAAGTTTTGTCAGCAAGAAACCGGAGTGGCTAATGGAAGTACATCAGTTGTGGTTGTCCTGGAACAACACATCTCTCTCTGCAAACCTACAAGAAACTTCCTGAGTGGTAAACATTTACCTTTCAAGCACCAAAGTCTGGTTAAATTCTGTGCACAGTATAAGAATTGTCTACAACCAGTGAACTTGGAGGAATTAGAAGTGAGATTGGGCTGTGAACCAAAGAACATTTCTGAACTTACATACACATTACATAGATGTGCGCTTAGAATTAGATGAAGTAAGTTAGTGATAAGTTAATGTTTGATTCTATTTTCATGCTTAAAGATAATTAAATTTTGTTTAAGTAATCATTTGTCTATTGTTGCTGGGTTTTTGGTTCATCTGGGCTCATAGCACACATTACAATCGGTCCCCTCTTCCAAGATATTAAGATATATCATGAACAGTTGCAGGTCGAGCACCGACTCTCATAGCACTCCATTCATCACTGATTGCCAACCAGAGTAACACCAATTTATCCCAACTCTCTGGTTTCTATTAGTTATCTAATCCTCTATCCATGCTATCCACACATCCTTCTTTTATATTCCTTTTCTTTATAGCTTACTACCAGGCTCTTTGCTGCTTTTTAAAGTTTCCCAAATATTTCAATTTCACACTACTTTTGACAGCATTGTACACATGAGCTTTTACTTTGATGCTTTCCTTTATTTCCTTAGTTATCCAAGGCTAGCACTCCCCCTCACCATTACTGTAATTGCTTTTAACTGGAACAGCCTTTCGTGATGCACTGTGGAAAATCTTTTGGAAAGTTTTCCACTGTTTCTCAACTGTCATACCATCTTCCATGTGTTCCCAATCTACATTGGCCAATTCCTCCCTCAGACCTTGTTTTAGGATATTACACTGGTTTTGGAACAAACTACGGCAAACACTATTTGCATGAGAAATTCGACCATACTGTGATGACTTTTTCTGAGAGAATCCCTAACTAGAAGATCGTTAATTTTACCTGCACGTTGCACAGGGCCAGATCTAAGATACCATGTTCCCTTGCAGTTTCAGTTACTGGATTTTCAAGAAAGCTATCATGGATGAATTCCATGAAGTCCTACTCAAGGCTGCCTTGATTTACTGAAGCCACCCAATCTATGTGCAAATATAGCTCTAGCCAGGCACCCAGAACTGTCCCCAATTTTACAAAGGTAGGTTCACCTGGATAATTATTCTGCAACACTCTTGGTCATCTTTTGAAAATACTTGACTACATTTCTCAGACATGATATCCAAATGGCACAATGCCTTGTTGAATATCCTGAATCAGTCCTCACTTTTCCAAATGTTGGCAGATAATTTTACTTGGCATTTCTTAATTAATTCCCGATAAAGCTGCTCTGATAGTTTAATCATTTTCAAATTAGCTTATCCCATCCTTTGAGAGGAAGACCTTTCTGCCTTCCTCATTACTTATTTAGGACAAGAGGGTTGTTAACTTTGACATCACAGGCATCAGTCTTCACTCCATCGAGGACATCTGCAAGAGGCGGTGTCAGCTGGTTATATAAATTTTTGCCCTCTGATGTTGTTCCAAAACAGCAGATTTTGTGTCAAGGATTTTGTGACAATTCAGAGATACAATAGCATCAAAAAGATCAACATGATGGGCTAAGATGTTGCAACCCCACCGGAGATGAAGAATTTGACATCACTGATAACTTCACATACCTGGACTCCACCAACACCAGCAACTTCTCACTTGATGCTGAAATTGACAAGTGCATCGCTAAGGCTGTCACTGTGATGTTCAAACTAAGCAAAAGAGTGTGGAGCAACAAATACCTTACAGTGAGCATTAAGCTCAAGGTGTATCCGGCATGTGTCCTCAGCACCCTGCTTTATGGCAGTGAATCCTGGACAACATATGCCATGCAGGAGAACCAGCTTGAGGGCTTCCATCACTGATGCTTTTGACACATCCTAGACATATCCTGGCAGGATAAACTCACCAACACCGAGGTTCTAGATAAAGCCAGTTCTCTCAGTGTGCACCTCAGAGATGACTTCGGGTGGCTTGGCCATGTACACCGTATAGAGGATGGTCACATCCAAAAAGTTCTGCTGTGTGGTTGTCTGGCTGAAGGATCTCAACCCATTGGCCAGCAACAGATGCGGTTCAAAGATGTCTACAAGCATGACCTGAAATTCACTCACATCAATGTGCTCTAATGCGAGTCCCTTGCTGATGACCATGGCCACTGGAGGACCACTGTCACGCCAGCTGGGGGACAAGAGGACATGGTGGAAGCAGAAACAACAGGACCAGTCAACCACACCCCATCAATCTGACTTCATCTGCAGCAAGTGTGACAGGGTCTGTCATGCCAGAGTGGGCCTTATGAGCCATTCCAGATGCTGCTCTAAAACCAACTGGCTATCCATGGCACTACCATTGTCTTCCAAGACAGAAAGATGCCAACGATTATCTCAATGTCTGCACTCTGGTATTGCTGCAAAGCCACAGATTTTGTGACATGTTCATGACAATAAATTCTGATTCTGATTTATCTTCTTGTTTTTCTCATTATGCTTATTGCTACACAGGGACATTGTGGCACCCTTTAGAATAGTGCATGGGAAGTTTACTTCCATCGCTCTGCTGTAGAAAACGCCCGTGAAATTTCAGAGATATAATGGGACTCAATAATATGGGATATGATGATACTTCTGTTGGGACTTCGAAAAGATGGTCAACTTACTTTCATTTTCTATTTTCCCCATAGCTGAAATATTAATGGTAATGAATTAAGTCATTAGTAATTTTGAAAATCTGAATTACTGATCGCACTCAGACCAGTGCAGGCTGAGCCTATAGATCTTGCCCTAGTGTGGCCTATACCGAAAGCAGAATGAAAATTGCTTTTGAGAACTTTAGTTTGAAGAGACCCCCCCCCAGGTCAGTAAATGTGAAAGTAACATTTTGGCAATATATTTAGCATCAAAAGCAAGTCATGTTCTGCAGAGCTATTCAGATGTACAACAAAGTAATAAGTGAAAAAAATCTTTCCACCCAGTGATGGTATAGAACTGTGAGATACAGTTCACCCACCTGCATGGCTTAATGATGCACTCTGATTTTAACTGCTACTTAACTGAAACATTATGAGATCTAGTCTCATCCTCTCAAAGACATCCTCTTTGTTCTGCCCTTTTCTTCACAAGTTGTCTCTGCAACTAATACTATCTTCTCTCTTTCCCAGTTCTGATGAATGCTCCCGAACAAACATACTATTTGGCAAGAGTGAAGATGGACGAAGAAATGAGGCAACAGATTGATTGATCTCCCAGACTTGCCTACACAGTAAGCTTATAGTTCATAACAGCTAATGAAAGCCCATCTTTACAGATCTTAACATCCCATTGTGCTTTTCTAAATCTCTGTCTTCATAGCTCCAGGTGATTGCTTTTATATATATTTGCCAGTTATCCAAATTGTCCAATGTTATTATGAAACTCTGAGGTATTAGAGATGAACACCAACTTGTCCCAATGCCATTATTGTTATATATAGAGAATTTAGGTTAAAATGGCTTAAGTTAAAATGTGATGATTAATCATAAAAAGGGAAGCCAGAACGGACAGGGAGCTTACTAGCAGCCAAGGACAAAAGGTTCAGCTGGATATGTTTTTTTAAACCTATCTTTCCATGGTCATAGTGAGAGACATGCAGGAGACAAAAGATTGATAAGAAGGGTGAGAAACAGAATTTAGTGTATGTAGAGTTCGCAGCGTACGTAACGAACGTGATAATTAAAAATGCAGTTGTACTTAGAATGCTTTTGCAATACTAACCAATTAAAACAGTATTAATAAGTAGGGGAAGGGCAAACAATAAGGGTCTAAAAATCAATGCACTGTATGTATCGGGGCTTAACTGGTGAGAAACCAGTTGAGTCCAACTCTGCAGACTTGTAAATAAAGCTTGTCGTGTCATCAGTTTTAAAGAGACTCATGTGTGAGAAGTTTTATTTCTGACAATTATGAAACTGTTAGGTACAAGAAAGGATCACTAAAAACTCACAGTTGCCAATATTCTCATAACAAAGTCACAGTTTAATTATTTTTGTAGTGAAATAGACTTAGTAAAGTAATATGCATTTATATGTCTTTGAAATACAAATCATCCCCTCGAACCTTTGTCACTTGACTGCATGCACAAAATATGAACAATTATGGGATGGCTGCAAAGTATTACTTTCTATTTATCCTTTCAAGCACAAAGAATGGAAGCAAAAATATAATTTTGTAGCCATGTTTTCCTTGTGCCAGAGGAAGTGAAGCGTCAAATAAAAAGGCAGATGTTAATTTCAAGAAGCAGAATCAAACCAAAAGCAAGGATGATTGAAAATATTTCACTCGCTCTTATTTCAGGGATGACTACCAAGGATTTTCTTTATCAAAGAATATAAATAAAAGGGTCAAAGTATGTCTGGATGGCTGATGTTCCAGCTGGCATATTCTTTTGAATGTCTCCCAGTCAGTAACAACTCAGCCTGCTGGGAATTTCATTACAGAAATGTACAAAGTCTGGAGATTCAATGTAGGGGAACTATTTCCATTGCTAAGTTTTCCAGATGTATGTCAATGACATGAATGTTTTACAGGATATCATACTACTCCATGGATTACAAACTTGTCGTGGTGGAGAAGCTGGTATGGTCCTGTGACCTCGAGAGTGATGCTGTCTGGAACTATGCTCCTGGTAGGGTCACCCGTGGCGGTAAGGTCGAGATCTCTGAGAAAGAACAATCCAACCAAGTCTTCAATGGTGGAACAGGTGGGTAAAGTTACTCTGAACTCAACGGCTATGAAGATGGACAAAGGCTGCAACAAATCCATCAGCTCCAATCATCTTGTTTTACATGCCATTGGAACTAGTTGGTTGATTTGTGAAGTATCAGGTGCTTCTTGGAGGGCAATATCACGCACAGGCATCTTCACTCTGTGGATCAACAGAACAAAGTCCTTCATCCTTGACTACAAAGGATAGTCATGGCGATGATAGGATATTAAACTACTGCAGCTGCAAGAAAACCAAAATAAAATCAGAAAATTCTGGAAAAATCTCAGCAGTATGACCAATGCTTCACCCTTATCTGATGTGGCAGGTGATGAATTTTGAGCAGTAAAGGAACATGAGGCCATGGACAGACATAGCAGCACAGGAGCGGGACACCATATTGAAATGGTTAGCCACTGGGAGATCCCTATCGTTCATGTGAATCAAGCAAAGATGCTCAGTGAAGCGATCTTCCAGTGTTAATCTAGTCTCACCGATGTAGAGAAAGCCATCCTAGGAGCACTGGATGCAGTCGATGAATCCTGCATTTTCACCCATGAAGTGTTGCTTCACTTTGCGCAGTCACAGGGGTAGATGCCAAGGGAACAATTAGTGGTAAGGATGAATAAATGAGGGAGTCATGGAGGGTGAAGTCCTGAGAGAAAGTGGAGAGGGGAAGATGTGTCTGGTGGCGGGATCATGTTGTAGGTGATGGAAATTGTCAATAGATGTGAAAGCTGAGTTGGTAGGTGAGGACAAGGGGAATTCTGTCGTCATATAGTGCTTATACGTGAATGGTCTTCTCATTGGGATCTAAAGGAAAAATGAAATGAGGGGAGGGGGATTCATGCTTTTGTTGCATCCAGGAGCAGAGGAGGCCAGGACAGATGTGCAGGAAATAGAAGAGATGCAGATTAGGGCTGAATTGATGGTGTTGAGGATCTTAGCTTCAACCTTTTTCAAAAATCATGGCTTTGCCTCTACCAATATTGTTACGAACTAACCAACCCACATTTGATCGAACACAGAAACAGCAAATGGAGGGATTTGGCCAGACAGTCGTCACTTAAAAAGAAAACATTCTGTTAAACTCTTAACGACAGAACAATTCTCACTCAACTCTAAACTTACTTAACTCAACAACTAACTTTTCAAACTCCGGATTAAACTGAAACAGTTTGGACTTTAATGCGCACGCGCACAAACGCACGTGCACACCCATTAAGCTTAAATCCCGATGTGCGTGCGTGCGTGCGTGCGTGCGTGCGTGCGTGCGTGCGTGCGTGCGTGCGTGCGTGCATGCGTGCGTGCGTGCGTGCGTGCGTGCGTGCACTAAAGTCCAAACTGTTTCAGTTTAATCTTGAGTTTGAAAAATTAGTTTTAAGCCCCAGTATTTTAAAGTCTGGTTGAACTTGAAGGACTGTTAAATTGTAGTTCAGAAGTGATTACAAAACATCAAGTTCTTAAAATTCTTGCTCAAAGCAGTAATGAAGTGTTCATTAACAATAATTCAGTCTTTGGATGTTCACACTCACAAATCTTGTGCTATTTTCCCAGGAAGAGATGTCTTCTTAAACTCTCACACTGGTGATCTTCAACTCCCTCTTAGCTTCTAAAGAGTTCTGGAGTTTCTGTCCAAAATGACTTAGTTCTGTAGTCACTTTTTTTTTTTAGGAGTTACATAAGAGCACCTATTCTAGTTACTGTAATTCAACCCTTCATTTCACAAGGGTCTAAAACCAGTATTCCAGTTACTGGGATATACTATGGGCCAGCATCTCCCTCTCTTTCTAGAGAGTACTGTGGTACTCCTGTGTGTGCCAGAGGGTCTTGACTTCTCAACTCCTGCCGTCTTTTGCTTCAAAATGTCTGATTTTGATAATATATTTCTCCAAATCATGTGACATTTACATAATCAATTAGCTTAGTTCCAATTCTTTGAAATCATGTGACCATTTACTGGAATCTTTAATAGCTGTTCGCAACTGTTTCTTGGAAATCATTTGATCTTCATAAATCTGGCTTGTAGACATCACGACTCCAAAAGGTGATGTCGTTTCTGAATGTATTGTATGGGTGTGTGTGTAACCCTGTTCCAAACCCACTACATTACTTAAGACATATTTATAAGAAATACAGCTTAACCTTAATAGAGTATTAATATTAACACTGATCCATTACGCCACCAATTCAGCCCTTACCTGCATCTCCTCCATTTCCTGCATGGAAGCAACCCTACTTTCAGAGAGTAACATGAAACAAGAGTTAAACAGGAAAGTCTCCAGATGTTGAGTTTGAGTGCAATACACATATGCTGGAGGAATGGCCCAGGGCGAAGGGTCTCAGCCCAAAACTTTGGTTACCCTTCACCTCCTATGGATACTGAGTTTCTCCAGCATGGTTGTGCATTACACATGAACCAAGAGACTTGTCACTCTGCGCTCTGTTCTGTGTATTAGATTAACAGTTTTTATTCTCAATCATGTAGAATTTTGACAGAAAATAACGTTGGATTTGAACCCAGTAATAGCAAAGTAATGTGATTTTAATATAATCTTTCAAATTTGTCAATATTTGTTTGCAGCATATTGAAAGTTTAAACCAAACTGGTTAACATGCTTGCACTGTTATATCCTTGCCAAAGTGTTAGTTTAGCCTCCAAAACAAATGATTCAGAGCAAGAAACATATTATTGTTAAATCTTATTTATAGTAACCTAGGCTTATCTTCTTTCAATGTGTAGCATAGAATTCGGCTGAAGAAACTCAGCAGATCACGCAACATCTCTTGAAAGCAAAAGGCAGTTGACAAATTGGGTCTGAGAATGATGAGAATGATGATGTTCATGATACATAGAAACATAGAAGATAGGAGCAGGAGTAGGTCATTCGGCCCTTCGAGCCTGCTCCGCCATTCAATGAGATCATGGCTGATCTTAAAATTCAGTACCCCGTCCCCGCCTTCTCTCTGTAACCTTTAATTCCCTTATACTGAAGAAATAGATCTAATTCCCTCTTAAATAAATTCAATGAACCTGCCTCTACTGCCCTCTGTGGCAATAAATTCCACAGATTCACCACCCTCTGGGTAAAGAAATTCCTCCTCATCTCGGTCCTAAATGGTTTGCCTATTATCCTCAAACCATGGCCCCGGGTTCTGGACTCCCCCACCATTGGAAACATCCCTTCCACATCCATTCTTGCCAGAATTGTATATGCCTCTATGAGATCCCCTCTCAATCTTCTAAACTCCAGCGAGTACAATCCCAAATTGCACAATCTTTCCTCAAGTCATTCCTGCCATTCCAGGTATCAGGCTGATGAATCGCTTTTGCACTCCCTCCATTGCAAGAAAATCCTTCCTCAGATAAGGTGACTAAAACTGCACACAATACTCCAGGTGGGGTCTCAACAAGGCTCTGTACAGCTGCAGTAAGGTATCCTTATTCCTATACTCAAACATACCATTTGCCTTTTTAACCGCCTGCTCTACCTTCAGTGACTGGTGCACAAGTACCCCTAGGTCTCTCTGCACTTCCCCATCTCCCAATCTATTGCCATTCAAATAGTAATCTGCCCTCCGGTTTGTATTACCAAAGTGGATAACCTCACATTTATCCACATTGTAGTGCATTTGCCATGTATCTGCTCAGTCCCCCAATTTATCCAAAGCACACTGGAGCTTTCTGACCCACTCTTCAGTGTACACAACCCCTCCTAGCTTAGTGTCATCTCCAAATTTGGAGATATTACATCCAATCCCCTCATCTAGATCATTAATGTAAATTGTGAACAGCTGGGGTCCCAGTACAGATCCCCTGTGGCACCCCACTGGTCACCGCCTGCCACTCAGAAAATGAGCCATTTATCCCAACTCTCTGTCTTCTATCTGCCAGCCATTCTCAATCCACATCAATACCTTTCCTCCAATCCCATGAGCCTTGATTTTGCATGCTAGTCATTTATGTGGGACCTTATTGAAGGCCTTTTGGAAATCCAGGTTCACCACATCCACTGGCTCTCCCCCATCTATTTTACCTGTCACCGTCTCAAAGAATTCCAATAGATTTGTCAAGCACGATTTACCATTTGTAAATCCATGTTGACTCTGTCTGATCTCTTCTCTGCTAGTCAAATGCTCCGCTATTACATCCTTAATAATGGATTCCATCATTTTGCCCACTACTGATGACCACCACCAATGGGCTGATATTGCCTCCAACCATGCATCTTGGCACCTCACAGTTAGCAGGCAGCAACCTCCTTTGAAGAAGACCGCAGAGCCTACCTCACTGACAAAAGGCAAAGGAGGAAAAACCCAACACCCAACCCCAACCAACCAATTTTCCCTTGCAACCACTGCAACCGTGCCTACCTGTCCCGCATCGGACTTGTCAGTCACCAATGAGCCTGCAGCAGACGTGGACGTACCCCTCCATAAATCTTCGCGAAGCCAAGCCAAAGAAAGAAAGATGCAAGGCTCACCAGCCTATAATTCCCCGCTTTTTCTCTACCCCCCTTTTTAAATAGTGGGGTAACTTTAGCTACCCTCCAATCCATGGGTACTGATCCTGAGTCTATCGAGTTCTGGAAAATAATTCTTAAGGCATCTGCTATCTGAATGTCCACTTCCTTAAGTACCCTAGGATGTAGATTATACACTTTATTGTCATTGAGCTGGCAGAACACCCAATGAAACACAGCCAGCATTAACCGGAATTCAAAATAGAGTTACATACTTTACAATAAAAAACATAACAAAAACCACACTGAATTGTTAAAAAATGAGTGATTATAAAATACAAGCACGGTACCACTCAGCACTGTGAATTGGTGATTAACATTGTCAAGGCTAGTGGTGCGCGAGCGAAGGTTCCTATAGTGTCTGCCCAATGGTTGGAGAGTAAGTAGTTCATGGTTAGGGCGTGTGGCATCCTTGCTAATATTTCTCACCCCACCCTATAGATAGATTCAATGGTAGGTAATTGCATTCCAACAATCCCTTTGGCAGTTTTCACTACCCACTGGAGTGCCTTACGATCTTTGCAACATCCCAGTAAATCTCTGCACTCTTTCTATCTTATTGATATCTTTCCTGTTGTTCGGTGACCAAAAGTGCACACAATACTTCAAATTGTGCCTCACCAATGTCTTACATAACTTTACCATAGCATCCCAATTCCTGTACTCAATACTTTGATTTATGAAGGCCAATATGCCAAAAGCTCTCTTTACAACTCTTTCAACCTGTGACACCATTTTCAGTGTATCTGAAAGATGTATCTTCCACATGTATCTCAAAAAGTAAAGATGAGGTTGTGCCTTTTTAATCAAAGTGAGGTCAACAGGCATATGGACCTACAGGAATTTAAATGCTGAAAATCAGGGCAATGGCTGAATAAAAAGGTGGGTTAGGGGAGGGGAAGGGACACATGCCAACTGGTAATGGATAAATACAAGTGGGAGGGCGAAGAAGAGAAAGAAGTTAAGAATTTTTGGACAGCAAGGAAGGATCTGGACCAGCTGAAAAAATGAGCTGAAAAAATGGCAGATGGAACTTATTGCAGACAAGTTTGATGTGTTGCATTTTGGAAGGACAAACCAAGAAAGGACACACAGGAATGTGGTAGGACTGGGGGATATGAGAATACAGATACACTGAAAATGGTGTCACAGGTTGAAAGAGTTGTAAAGAGAGCTTTTGGCATATTGGCCTTCATAAATCAAAGTATTGAGTACAGGAATTGGGATGCTATGGTAAAGTTATGTAAGACATTGGTGAGGCACAATTTGAAGTATTGTGTGCACTTTTGGTCACCTAACAACAGGAAAGATATCAATAAGATAGAAAGAGTGCAGAGATTTACTGGGATGTTGCCCAGATTTCAGGAATTGAATTACAGGGAAAGGATAAGCAGGTTAGGACTTTATACCCTGGAGCATCAAAGAAAGAGGGGAAATTTGATAGAGGTATTTAAAATTATTAGGGGAATGGACAGAGTGAATGTAGATAGGAGTGGTAAACCTCTGTAATGTCAGCTGGAATATGCCTCCCGATACCAATCCTACCCATAGCTCTTTGCATGCTCCCCATTCCACTCTCCCTTGATTAGTCAAAGAGTTTGATAGCTGTTCCAGTCTATGGTTAATAAATGCCTATCACTTTCACAACTTCAGCTTTTTCTGATTATTGATGGCTTTTTCCACTGAGGGTAGGTGAGATTAAAAACCAGAGGACATGGGTTAAAAGTGAAAGGGGACAAGTTTTAGAGGAGCATGAGTGGTGACTTCTTCACACAGAGAGTGTTGGGAGTGTGGAACAAGCTGCCAGGTGAAGTGATAAATGCAGGCTCAATTTTAACATTTATGAAGAATTTGGACAGGTACATGGATGGGGGGAGGTGTGGAGGACTATTGACTGGGTGCAGGTCTGAGGAACTAGGCAAAAAATATGGTTCAGTACAGACTAGAATGGCTGAAGGGACGCGTTTCTGTGCTGTAATATTTGATGGTGCTATGATTCCAAGTCATGGGGGTTAGAGGGAAGAGGGTTGAGAAAGAAGGTTAATCAGAGAGGTAAGGGAAAGGAATGGGGAAGGGAGACAGAGGGATGATGAAAAGAGAGACTAGGGGATGGGGAAATTTTCCAATTTCCATTCTGCTCTAGACACCGGCATCTGCAGCTTTTCTTGTTTCCCTTCTCTCATTGTCCAAACAAATTATTACAAGATGCCTTTAGATACTGATGTCA
The DNA here is from genome assembly GCF_036971445.1 of Narcine bancroftii. Classification (NCBI taxonomy): domain Eukaryota; kingdom Metazoa; phylum Chordata; class Chondrichthyes; order Torpediniformes; family Narcinidae; genus Narcine; species Narcine bancroftii. Next base: position 350,878,001 of record NC_091470.1, read on the forward strand.
CTGGGGGTGGGGTGGTTGCAGGCAGTGCGGACCACAACAGGTGACATCATCAGAGGGGTTGACACCAAAATGACAGTCTATAAAATTTTTGTTCAGCATTTTAGAAGAAATTTATTATTTTTTATAAAAGTATCCCTGTAGTTAGTTACAACAACAAAAAACATTTTTTGTAAGCCCGGCTTACATATATCAAAATACCTACAAGCTTACAACTCTATGCTATTTTACTTTCTGAACCTCTAATGTCATTAGGCCCTTTCAAACTGCCATGTAAAATGGGGTTGACCAGGCAATCTGCAGGATTAGCACCCCAGTTACGTGGCAGTTAGAAAGAGTCCAACCTGGTCAACCCTGCTAGAATCCAACTGGGTCCCTGACCTACCTCAGAGGTAGCCGGGGAACCCAGTTAAACTTACCGAGGTCGCTTCCACAGGCCATTTGAACACAGAAATGGTCGATCCGCTTGTGTGCATGCCTCACTGGACAGCCAGCACCTGAACATCTGGCAGTACTTCTGGTGAGTGCCTGGCATGTCATTGCAGGGGCTGGATCCCCCTGCAACTTGAAAAGTGCTTCCAGCACCTTTGCCCCAGTAATCACACCTGGGTCCCAGGAGGGCTACCCAGGTGTTGCAATTTAAAAGGGGCTATTATTATCCAATTACAATTATGCTTCAAGTCACATGGTTTCATCTGCATGGGCTTCAAGCATGCGCTGTTGTTTTTGTTGCTGGTTTTTTTATGGCCACTGCTTTTGTCAAATTTTCTGGGTTTTTTTAACTCCAATATTGTGGTAATTAGTATTTGTGAACTTATATCAATAACACTTTTGAGAATGAAGTGGTAATTAAAGGAAAAGAAGGTGGAATTTTAATTTTGCTAGTTGTTTATTTCACTGCTATTGCCATTACATTCAGTGATATACGGGAATTATTATTTATGCGTAACATTAGTACAAAAGACATTACTAAGGATTCTATATGGTCCGTTACAGGAGGAAGTCCATTGCGAGGAGGGGGTATCACCATGAGTTACTGCCCTGGGTGACACTAACCCTAGTGATGCCACTGACTTTGGGTGGCTGATCAACTCTGACCCTTTCAATTTCTTTTGTCTGTGAACTGGTGAGAACCTTGACAGCAAGTGAGAACAATATGGATTCTCTCATCAGCCTTTGGCCACAGAAGGAATTCTCAGTCTTCCACATCAATGTGAAGGAATGCGTAGGCTGTGGTTAAAAAAAAATTCAATTTCCTTCTTATCCAAGCAATAAATAACATTTTATGAAACAAACATCAACATATAGCAATCTTCTGCATAAAAAATGGCATCATCAATGTTTTGAAGACTCTTCTGAGAAGAAATTGCTTCCATCGCTGAAATGAAACAAATAAACTGTTCCTGCCATCACCTTTCACAATTCCATGGAATTCCTGGGATCCTGGGCAGTAATCCATGTGCTTGGACATACAATGTTCATTTGCTCCACCTCAGCCTTCGTTTTATGCTTGGGGAAGAAACCCATTGATCCTCTTTTACCTACAACATATGCATTATTGTACAGAATGACACAAGAGAAACTTGTCCGTGAACTACTCTTTGCAGACGATGCCGCTTTAGTTGCCCATTCAGAGCCAGCTCTTCAGCGCTTGACGTCCTGCTTTGCGGAAACTGCCAAAATGTTTGGCCTGGAAGTCAGCCTGAAGAAAACAGAGGTCCTCCATCAGCCAGCTCCCCACCATGACTACCAGCCCCCCCACATCTCCATCGGGCACACAAAACTCAAAACGGTCAACCAGTTTACCTATCTCGGCTGCACCATTTCATCAGATGCAAGGATCGATAATGAGATAGACAACAGACTCGCCAAGGCAAATAGCGCCTTTGGAAGACTACACAAAAGAGTCTGGAAAAACAACCAACTGAAAAACCTCACAAAGATAAGCGTATACAGAGCCGTTGTCATACCCACACTCCTGTTCGGCTCCGAATCATGGGTCCTCTACCGGCACCACCTACGGCTCCTAGAACGCTTCCACCAGCGTTGTCTCCGCTCCATCCTCAACATCCATTGGAGCGCTTTCATCCCTAACGTCGAAGTACTCGAGATGGCAGAGGTCAACAGCATCGAGTCCACGCTGCTGAAGATCCAGCTGCGCTGGATGGGTCACGTCTCCAGAATGGAGGACCATCGCCTTCCCAAGATCGTATTATATGGCGAGCTCTCCACTGGCCACCGTGACAGAGGTGCACCAAAGAAAAGGTACAAGGACTGCCTAAAGAAATCTCTTGGTGCCTGCCACATTGACCACCGCCAGTGGGCTGATATCGCCTCAAACCGTGCATCTTGGCGCCTCACAGTTTGGCGGGCAGCAACCTCCTTTGAAGAAGACCACAGAGCCCACCTCACTGACAAAAGGCAAAGGAGGAAAAACCCAACACCCAACCCCAACCAACCAATTTTCCCCTGCAGCCGCTGCAACCGTGTCTGCCTGTCCCGCATCGGACTTTTCAGCCACAAACGAGCCTGCAGCTGACGTGGACTTTTACCCCCTCCATAAATCTTCGTCCGCGAAGCCAAGCCAAAAAAGTGTAAAGATTGGAGTAAAATGAATGAAGTTATTCATTTTGGACACTTGTCTTGTGCACACTGAAAGGCACCTGATAAACATCTACAACGTAACAATGGCATACCCCATGACATAATTAGTAATCTTGCATCTTTAGTTTGTGATCCTGTATACAAATCTGAGGATTACTTATAAACCACAACTCATTTGAGAAAATAATTCCTTTTCCCCAATGAGTCAGTTGTCAAGCCATCTTCCTGGAGTGAAAATTTCTGGGGTGCTGAATTGCCTGCCCATGAAGATACCATGATAAGTCCCAAAGAATCAGGCCCAGAAATGCAAGGATCTCATCTCATTAAAAGCAGCTTACAATTTATATCGAGTCCTGCTGAGGTCTTGTCACTTTTATGTGTTTTTTTTTCATTACCATACTGTTGACTGCTTTCTTTATGTCATATAGTATTACAAATTCTATTTCTTGTGTGTTTACTTTCAAACATCTCTTATTTGCTGCAAGATCCATAACCATCTACCCTTGTGCAACTAATGGGACTCTTTGGAAACCAAAGAGGCAAGTTCTGTTTGCCAGCATTATCTGGAAATGACTGTGTCAGGGACAATTTCTGGGAGATTGCCCTACAGTTGGGAGGCCCCCATCTTGCAGAAGCAATGGTCTGCATGTGATCACAGAGGCTAATTCCCTGTATGCTCATTCGAATGTGTTTATTGCTATGCACATTGTACAATAATTCCTATTTGCTGCAGTCAAGCAGTAAAGAAAAGCTATCATCACAAATTAATTGAATTAAATGAAAGGGGTCAAGAATCCTAGTGCAAAAAAAAGTGACTTGCAATAGTGCAGAGAGCCCTCTTGTACTGTTTGAGCATTGCAGAAATAATGGTATTGAAAGTCACATTACATGCACTTAAACTATGTGGTGTACCCACATACAAGGGGAATGCTGGTGAACAGAGCTTGCTACTGCCTGCAGTGAACATATAACATAACAATTACAGCACGGAAACAGGCCATTAGGCCCTTCGAGTCCACACCGAACCAAACACTCCTCTCTAGTCCCACCTCCCTGTACAATGACCATAACCCTCCACCTTCTTCTCATCCATATACCTGTCCAGCTTTTTCTTAAATAATAAAATTGACTCTGCCGCCACTATTTCTCCCGGAAGTTCATTCCACACTGCTACCACTCTCTGAGTAAAGAAGTTCCCCCTCATGTTACCTCTAAACCTCTGCCCCTTAATTCTTAATTCATTTCCTCTTGTTTCAATCTCTCCTACTCTTAACAGAAATAGTCTATCCACATCCACTCTGTCTATCCCTTTCATAATCTTAAATACCTCTATCAAATCCCCTCTCAACCTTCTACGCTCCAAAGAATAAAGACCTAATCTGCCTAATCTCTCCCTGTACTCTAGATGCTTAAACCCAGGTAACATTCTGGTAAATCTTCTCTGCACTCTCTCCACTCTGTTTATATCCTTCCTATAATTAGGCGACCAGAACTGCACAGAACTCTAAATTAGGCTGCACCAACGCCTTATACAATCTCAACATCACATCCCAACTCCTATATTCCATGCAATGATTGATAAAGGCCAGCATACTAAAAGCCTTCTTCACCACCCTATTCACGTGAGTTTCTACCTTCAGGGAACGATGTACCGTTACTCCTAAATCCTTCTGCTCTTCTGTATTCATCAATGCTCTCCCATTTACTACACATGTCCTGTTCTGATTATTCTTACCAAAATGAAGCACCTCACACTTATCAGCATTAAATTCCATCTGCCATTTTTCAGCCCACTTTTCTAAGCAGCCCAAATCCCTCTGCAATCCTTGAAAACCTTCTTCATTATCCACTATTCCACCTATCTTAGTATCGTCTGCATATTTACTAATCCAATTTACCACCCCATCATCTAGATCATTAATGTATATAACGAACAACAATGGGCCCAATACAGATCCCTGAGGCACACCACTGGTCACCGGCCTCCAACCTGACAGACAATTTTCCACTACCACTCTCTGGCCTCTCCCTTTCAGCCAATGTTCAATCCATTTGATTATCTCACAATTTATACCTAAAGACTGCACCTTCCATGTGGTACCTTATCAAAGGCCTTACTGAAGTCCATATAGACAACATCCACTGCGCTACCTTCATCCACATTCCTAGTCACCTCTTCAAAAAATTCAATCAGATTGGTCAAACAGGACCTTCCGTTCACAAATCCATGTTGAGTGCTCCTGATCAGACCCTGTCTATCCAGATATTTACAAGTACTATCTCTAAGAACTTTCTCCATTAATTTACCTACCGCAGATTTCAAACTTACAGGCCGATAATTGCCAGGCTTCCTCCTTGAAGCCTTTTTAAATAACGAAACCACATGCGCAATACGCCAATCCTCCGGCACTATCCCCATCTCTAATGACATTTGGAAAATTACCGTCAGAGCCTCTGCTATTTCCTCCTTTACTTCTCTCAATGTCCTGGGAAAGATCCCGTCTGGTCCCGGAGACTTATCCACCCATATATTCCTCAAAAGCCCTAACACTACATCTTTTGTAATCACTATATTCTCCATATTTACCCAATTTGCTTTTTTTATCTCACATATTGCAATATCCTTCTCCTTGGTGAATACAGAAAAAAATAAACTGTTCAATATCTCCCCCATTTCTCTAGGCTCCACACACAGTTTTCCGCTCTGATTCTCTAAGGGACCAATTTTGTCTCTCACTTTCCTTTTACCATTAACATATTTGTAGAACCCTTTTGGATTAATTTTCACCCTGCTTGCTATAGTCTCCTCGTACCTTCTTTTAGCTTTCCTAATTCCTCTCTTAAGATTCCTCTTACATTCAATGTATTTTTCAAACATCTCCTTAATTCCATGCTTCTTATACCTAATGTACACCTCCCTTTTTCTTTGAACCAAGTTTCCAATATTCCTTGAAAACCACGGCTCTCTCAAACCTTTTGCCCCTCCTTTTAACCTAACAGGAACATAAAGCTTTTGCACTCTCAAAATCTGATCTTTAAAAGACTTCCATCTCTCTACTACATCCTGCCTATAAAACAAATTGTCCCAATGCACACCCTGTAAGTCCTTTTGCATCTCCTCAAATCTAGCTTTTCCCCCCCAATCAAAAACCTCAACCCTTGGCCCTGACTTATCTCTTTCCATAATGACATTGAAGCTGATGGCATTATGATCACTGGACTTGAAGTGCTCGCCAACACTAACTTCTGTCACTTGACCCATCCCATTTGCCAACAGTAGATCTAACACTGCTCCTTCTCTGGTCGGCACCTCTACATATTGTTGTAAAAAACTATCTTGCACACATTTCACAAACTCTAACCCATCCAGCCCTTTCACAGAATGTTTTTTCCAATCTATATGTGGAAAATTAAAATCTCCCATAATTACAACCCTGTGCTTATCACAAATATCCACTATCTCCCTATAGATTTGCTCCTCTAGGTCTCGGTCCCCTCCGGGTGGTCTATAATACACCCCTACAAGTGTAACCTCTCCCTTCCCACTCCTCAGTTCCACCCAAATAGCCTCTGTGGACGAGCCCTCTAATCTATCCTGCCTAAGCACCGCTGTAATATTCTCCCTGACAAGCAATGCAACACAACCTCCTCTTGCCCCTCCGACTCTATCACACCTAAAGCAACGAAACCCAGGGATATTCAACTGCCAATCACATCCCTCCTGCAACCATGTCTCACTAATCGCTACCACATCATACTTCCAAGTATCAATCCACACCTTCAGCTCATCCATCTGTTTTACAATACTCCTGGCATTAAAATATATGAATTTCAGAGATTTCCCAATTCTTAATCCCTGTTTTCCCTCATCTTTAATAACAACATTATTTCCTTTTCCTGCCAATTGCCCTTCATCTTCTTCCAGAGCATTTCCTTTCTCTATCACCTGCCCATCCATATTCAAATACTTACTACAAACTTTCTTTGTTTGCATTCTAACCATCTCCTTACTGCTCTGTACTATTTTGCTCCCTCCCCCCCAACCATTCTAGTTTAAAGGATCCTGAGTAGCCCTAGCAAATACCCCTGCCAGGATTCTGGTTCCCCTGGGATTTAAGTGCAACCCGTCTTTATTGTACAGGTCACATCTTCCCCAAAAAAGGTCCCAGTGATCCAGAAACTTGAAACCCTGGCCCTTACTCCACCCCTTCAGCCACGTGTTAATCCTCCACCTCATTCTATTTCTATTCTTACTGTCACGTGGCACAGGGAGTAATCCAGAGATTACCCCCTTTGCGGTCCTTCTTTTTAACTCCCTACCTAACTGCCTGTACTCACTTTTTAGGACCTCCTCTCTATTCTTCCCTATGTCATTGGTACCTACATGTACCACTACCTCTGGCTCCTGTCCCTCCCACTTTAGGATATCCGGGACACGAGCAGCAACATCCTGGAAGACTCCAGGACCTCCCACATCTGGCACTCCCAACAACACACAGCCCTAACACTCATCCTTTATCCCAATGAAGCAGTAATAAAGACTATCTTACCTTAATGTGCAATGACTCATCCTCAACCTATGCTCCCACTCACTCGCTTGGGCCGCTCACTCGCTGCCGCTGCCAAAAAACTTTCCTTTACTTTAATACATTACCCAATGTGACCACTAGCACTGTCCAATCCTAACCAGTTTCCTTTTATTACTCCCACCTGCACTCCCTATTCAATTACTGTCTCTGCACTGAACAGCAATCCCCACCTAAATTATTAACTCTTAATTAAGACTAAATGACCACTCTACTCACGTCCGTTCAGCACAGCACGCTTCCGCCTCTTCGCTCCTTGCCAACTGGACCTTAACTGAGGTAAGGTTTTCTTTGTTTTTAAAACTCCCTCCCTGCTGACGTCACCAAACGCCTGCGCACTAGCCCCCTCCCCCTTTTAAGTTTTAAATTAAAATTAAATTAACTACTTTAACTTTAAATTTGCACCAACAAACCCTTCCCCTTACAATTTAAATAAATAAATACACACCTGACTTTTTAAATGAATAGATGAATTAGGACCACTCTACTCACGTCCATTCAGCACAGCACGCTCCCGCCTCTTGGCTCCTTGCCAACTGGACCTCAACTTCTCCAGTTCATCTTGCCACACACAGCACTTTCTCTGGGTGCTGCTCCTTTCCCGAGGCATCATTCAACTCTCTCTTTAGCATCCTCCATCTCAAGTTCATCTCTATCGGACATAATTCTTGTACCTCCCTTCTGCACAGCAGTTTCCATCAAATGCCCATGCTGTTTGGGTTTGAGTGCTGGACTTTCCACAGGAAGTCCACGTCAGCTGCAGGCTCGTTTGTGGCTGACCAGTCCGATGCGGGACAGGCAGACACGATTGCAGCGGTTGCAAGGGAAAATTGGTTGGTTGGGGTTGGGTGTTGGGTTTTTCCTCCTTTGCCTTTTGTCAGTGAGGTGGGCTCTGCGGTCTTCTTCAAAGGAGGCTGCTGCCCGCCAAACTGTGAGGCGCCAAGATGCACGGTTTGAGGCGTTATCAGCCCACTGGCGGTGGTCAATGTGGCAGGCACCAAGAGATTTCTTTAGGCAGTCCTTGTACCTTTTCTTTGGTGCACCTCTGTCACGGTGGCCAGTGGAGAGCTCGCCATATAATACGATCTTGGGAAGGCGATGGTCCTCCATTCTGGAGACGTGACCCATCCAGCGCAGCTGGATCTTCAGCAGCGTGGACTCGATGCTGTCGACCTCTGCCATCTCGAGTACCTCGACGTTAGGGGTGTGAGCGCTCCAATGGATGTTGAGGATGGAGCGGAGACAACGCTGGTGGAAGCGTTCTAGGAGCCGTAGGTGGTGCCGGTAGAGGACCCATGATTCGGAGCCGAACAGGAGTGTGGGTATGACAACGGCTCTGTATACGCTTATCTTTGTGAGGTTTTTCAGTTGGTTGTTTTTCCAGACTCTTTTGTGTAGTCTTCCAAAGGCGCTATTTGCCTTGGCGAGTCTGTTGTCTATCTCATTGTCGATCCTTGCATCTGATGAAATGGTGCAGCCGAGATAGGTAAACTGGTTGACCGTTTTGAGTTTTGTGTGCCCGATGGAGATGTGGGGGGGCTGGTAGTCATGGTGGGGAGCTGGCTGATGGAGGACCTCAGTTTTCTTCAGGCTGACTTCCAGGCCAAACATTTTGGCAGTTTCCGCAAAGCAGGACGTCAAGCGCTGAAGAGCTGGCTCTGAATGGGCAACTAAAGCGGCATCATCTGCAAAGAGTAGTTCACGGACAAGTTTCTCTTGTGTCTTGGTGTGAGCTTGCAGGCGCCTCAGATTGAAGAGACTGCCATCCGTGCGGTACCGGATGTAAACAGCGTCTTCATTGTTGGGGTCTTTCATGGCTTGGTTCAGCATCATGCTGAAGAAGATTGAAAAGAGGGTTGGTGCGAGAACACAGCCTTGCTTCACGCCATTGTTAATGGAGAAGGGTTCAGAGAGCTCATTGCTGTCGGGTCAGATACAGCAATGAGCTCTCTGAACCCTTTCCAAGGTACAAATATCACATACACCAGGATGTGAGCTTAAATTGGGGGGGCTTGTGGGGGGGTGGGGTGGGTGGGTTGTGGTTGGGGGTGAGGGGGAGGGAGCAGAGCATTGTTTAAAGGAGATCTAGTGGGCCAGTTTTTATGGTTGGTGCCTGGAATGGGAATGTTCCATGCTTTACTTTACATCTGAGTTCCTCCATCATTATTCTGGTCACTTTCTTCAAGTAATTTTGAGAGTAAAATAAAAATGTTTTAAATAGAGTTTAATATTAACCCAATGAGGATATTCAATGGGACAATAATTTTCTGAAAACATCATATAGTGTTAAACAAAATAATCTGCATTCACTACGAATGTAGTTTACATCAAATACTGGAGAAACTCAGCAGGTCACGCAGTGTTCTTTATGCAGCAAATGTAAAGATATATAGTCAAAGTTTTGGGCCTGAGCCCTTCATCAAGGTATGAGCAAAAAGCAGTCAGGTGCTTGAATAAAATGGGGAGGTGCGATGGAAAGAAAGAGCACAGTCTCACAGTCAAGAGATGGATATGGGTGGGAGGGTATAAGATAAGTGATAGAGGGAGGAGATCGCTGTCTGAATAGTGAGGGAAAGGGGTGGAGAGATGCAGGTAAGGAGGCAGAGGGATGGAAAAGAGGGAGATAGGGGAGTGTCCAAATGGAAACCAAAGAAGATGATGCTAATTCTATCTGTTTGGACAGCGTCAAGACAGAATATTAGATATTAGGCAAACATGTTGGCACAAGAGTAAGCCACAGAATTGAGATGGTTGGTCATTGCTGTGGACAGAGCAAAATAATCTCCCAGTCTGCTAAACAATTTCCAAGTCTGCATCCAGTCTCTCCAATGTAGAGAATCCCACAACGGGAGCACCATATACAGTGGACGACTCATGCAGACTCACAAGAGAAGTGTTAATGCATCTGGAAGGACTTGTTTTGGGCCCAAATAGTGATGTTGGAGGAGGTGTGGAAGCAAGTGTGGCACTTCCAGAGGTCACAGGCATAAGTACCAAGGGGGCAATGAGTGACAAGGGATGAGTGGATGAGGGAGACAGAAGGATTGGTCCCTGCAGAAGGTGGAATGGGAGGGAAAGGAGAAAATGTGGGATCATATGTTAGTGAATGGAAGATAAAATGTTGGATGTGAAGACTGGTGGGGTGCGAGGTGAGGAAAAGGAAAATCCTCTGCTTGTATTTGTGAATGATTTTCTCCATGGGATCCAAAAAATTAAATACTTTTATCTCCCACAATCACTCCTCACCTTTCTGTTTTTGGGTCTGTTATGATCCACAACCCATACTGCACTCACTTCCCTTCACTGATCCTTCCACCACCAGGATATCTGTTATGTCCAAGTGATAACGGATTGATGTGGAGCTGTTTCATCATTCAGCAGATCAGAATTGTGTGAGGGGGGCCATAGGACCCCAATCTGATGTCATTGAATATTATTTAATGAATTAGAAGGTATGAGCTGTGGAGAGATGTTGCATAAACTTGGGTTGTTTTTCATTGGATTGTTGAAGGCTGAGAGAGACCTGATAGAAACTTATAAAATTATTTTACATTTTAAAATTTAAATGTAAACATACAGCGCAATCGCAGTCCATTTCGGCCCACGGTTCAGTGCCAGCTAATTTACACCCAATTGACCTATAACCCCCTGTGGATTTTGAATGGTGGGAGGAAACCAGAGCCCCTGGTGAAAACCCAGATATACATGGGGAGAACTTACAGATAGCATGGGATTTGAGCCCCAGTCCCAATTGCTGACTGCTACACCAAGCTTGCCACCCAAATTTTTTTCCCAGTATAAACATTCCTTAATTCGCGTTAAATAGGTGACCTCTGGCATTTGCTATTGTTGCCTGGGGAAGGGTGCTAGCTATCTACCCTATCCAAGCCCCTTATAATCTTACATATCTTCATTAAATCATCTCTTATCCTTCATCATTCTAAAGAGGAAAAAAGCCATTGCTCTGTCAACATGTTTTCCAATCTAAAAATCAGGAAACAAGCTTGTAAATCTCCTCTGAACCCACTTTCAAACTTCCACATTCTTCTGGCAACGAGATGATCAGAACGGAACACAATATTCCAAGTATGGTCTGAACGGAGTTTTACAGAGCTGCAAAATGACCTCAATTTTTTGAACTCAATCCCCTGACTAATGAAGGCCAGCACACCATCCACCATCTTAACCATCCTATCAACTTGTGTGACAACCTTCAGGGTTCTATGGATTTGGATCCCATGATCTGTCTGCTCTTCCACCTTGCTAAGAATATGGTCATTAATCATATACTATCATACTTTAATATCAAATTTAGCTCAGACAGCATGGACTGAAGGGCCTCTTCCTGTGCTGTACTGTTCCATGTTATTTGTTCTATGTTCTAGATAGGTACATGGATAGGAAAGGTTCAGAGGAACATGGGCCTAACACAGACAAATGGGGCTAACTTGGTTTAACAACTTAGTTCACATGAAAAAGCTGAACTGAAAGGCCTGTTTCTAAACTATAAATCTTTTAGACTCCATTACTCTGTGACTTTTTTTTAAACATAGGAGGAGGTAATTTATCCCACTGAGTCTATACTTGCTCTAAAAGCAATCCCATTCCCCCATACTTCCCTCCACTCTATTTAGTGGTGAGATGTTTGATGAATTATGAAATATCAGGCTGATATTCAAATCAATAATGACAAACAACATTTTCCTCTCATTGATAATTTCCTCTCTAAAGCAACAGTGACAACAAGAGGTCTCTGTCAATTGAAAAAGATAGGCCTATTGAAACAAAAAGTCAAAATTGATTGTGTATTGTGGTTTATTTCTGGAAGGCAGCCACCCTCCTCATGGACATGGGACATTTAGACATTTCCCACTCCCCAGAGCCCTCATCTTAATAAAAGAGTAGTAGCTGGATTGCTGTGGCTAAGATTTCATTTTACTGACGAAACTAAAATAAACAATGCAAGGAGGGTTTACAGCAGCTTTGTGTTCCTTTCCTTTCTGTCTTTCTTGGCTTTACGGTGGCATCAATATTTTTGTAGATGAAATTTCAGGCCTTTCGGTGTATTTGGTCTTTGATGATGTCATTAAATAGTCCTGTGTTTAATCTTGTCACCTTTCTTGGCTCATACTCTATTTCTTTCACACCAATTTGGATACCCTGGAAGCCTCACCTTTCATTGATGTCCGACTCAACATTAGCCCAGCTCTACTGGAACCTCACATTTATGGAACAACATCAGTTGGGCAATCAAGTTCAGCTGTTGAAGACAAAGGAGGGAGCGGTCATCGTGAAAATGGGCTGAGTCAAAGTGGTGAGGCTTTGGCTCAGCAAGCTTCCGTGAGAACAGGAAAGAGGCGAGGCATAGTTGGAGGTTATCAGAAAGGGCATCCCATTTCGAGAAACAAAAAAGGATTCAGTATGTAGGCACAGGTAAGGGGAGGTTTTTTAGTTATATTTTCTTTCTTTTTCAATCTCTTCTATTGGTTTTTGAGACATGTAAGAATGGAACAGCAGTTGTCATGGGGACTTTAACTTCGACATAGATTGGGAAAATCAAGTTGGTCGAGGTAGTCTGGAGGATGACTTCATAGAATGCGTCCGTGTTTGGTTCCTTGAGCAGCATGTTCAGGAACCATCAAGGGAGAATGCTATTTTAGATGTAATATTGTGCAATGAGATAGGTAAACTTAACCATCTAGTAGTTAGGGACCCTCTTTGAAAAACCGATCATAGTATGATTCAATTTCTCATATGGATGAAAAGTGAAATAGTTAGATCTAAAACTAGTATATTATGCTTGATCAGGGGAGACTAAAACAGGATGATGGAGGAACTGAGAGCACAGGCTAGTTGGCAGAACAGTTGAAGGACAGTGGAAGACTTTCAAAGAGGTTTTACACAATGCTCAAAAATATATTCCCATTAAAAATAGGGCAGTAAGAGAGGGAAGTATCAGCCTTGGTTAACAAAGGAAATAAAGGAAAGTATAAAATTAAAAGCTCATGAGTACAAAGTAGCCAAGAGTAGTGGGAAACTTAAATATTGGGAAAACTTTAAAAGACAACAAAGGAGAACTAAATGGAAAATAAGGAAAGGGAAGAAGGATTATGAAGGTAAATTAGCACAAAATCTAAAAACAGATAGCAAAATTTTTTATAAATATAAAACTGAAGAGGGTGGCTAGAATCAATATAGGTCCCTTGGGAGATGAGAAAGAGAAATTGATATTGAGTAATGAGGCATTGAACAGATATTTTGTGTCAGTCTTCACGGTGGCAGACACATCCAGCATTCCAAAGAGTCGTGATAGGGAGGTGAGGGCCTTGATAAAATAATTGTGACAAGGAGATAATGATGAGTAAACTAATGGGACTGAAAGTGGACAAATCCCCTGGTCTTAATGGATGCATCCCCGGGTACTGAAGGAAATGATGAGAATTATACACAACGTTAATAGTTATTTACAAAATTCTTTGAATACTGGGCAAGTCCCAGCAGATTTGAAAACAGCAAATATCATGCCATTTTTTAAAAGGGATGTAGGCAGAAGATGGATAACTATTGGCCAGTTATCTTAACGACTGTAGTCGGGAAAATGCTTGAAGCTGTCATTAAGGAAGAAAGAGGGAGGCATTTAGAATGAAGGAGTTCCATCAGGCAGATGCAGCATGGATTCAGAAAGGGCAGGTCTTGTTTGACAAACTTGCTGGAGTTCTTTGTGGATATAATGGGTGCGGTAGATAGAGGGGAATAGGTTGATGTTGTATATTTGGATTTCCAGAAGGTGTTTGATAAGGTGCCGCACAAAAGACTTATCAATAAGATACAGATGAATGGAGTCAGGGGAAGTTCATTGGCATGGATTGAGGATTGGTTAACTGACAGAAGGCAGAGAGTCGGGATAAATGGGTGTTATTCTGATTGGCAGACAGTGGTAAGTGGGGTGCCGCAGGGGTTGGTGCTGGACCTTCAACTGTTCATTGTTTACATAGATGATTTGGAAGAGTGGACAGTGCGGATTATATTAAATTGAATGGAAAAGCAAATAGTACAGAGGATGTGGAGAGGCTGCAGAAGGATATAGTTAAATTAGGTGAATGGGCAAAGGTTTGGCCAAATTAGGTTATCCATTTTGTTAGGAAAAATAGAAGAGCAGATTATTATTTAAATAATGAAAAACCACAACATGCTGTAGTGCAGAAGGACATGGGTTGCAAATTCAACAGGTTATTCAGAAGTCAAATGGAATGTTGGCCTTCATCACTAGAAGAATTGAATTCAAGAGCAGTGAGGTAGGTCATGCCGCAACTGTACCTTGTACTGGTGATACTGCACCTGGAGTACTGTCCTCAGTTCTGGTCTCTGTTCTTGAAGAAGGATCTAGTGGGCTTGGAGGCAGTCCAGAGGAGGTTCACCAGGTTGATCCTGAAGATGAGCGGGTTGACCTATAAGGAGAGATAAAATTGCTTGGGATTATACTCACTCAAATTCAGAAGAATGAGAGGAGATTTTGGAGAAACATAAAATTATGAATGGCAGAGGTAAGATAGAGGCAGGAAAATTGTTTTCACTGGTACATGAGACCAGAACCAAGGGACAGAGCCTCAAGATTCAGGGGAGAAGATTTAAGATGGAGATAAGAAAAACTATTTTTCCCAGAGAGTAGTGAATCTGTGGAATTCTCTTCTTAGGGAAGAAGTTGAGGCTACTTCATTAAACATTTAAGGTTCAGTTAGATAGATGTTTACATAAAAAAGGAATAAGGGATATGGGGAAAAGGCAGGTAGGTGAGGTTGAATCAATGATCAGATCAGCCATGATCTTATTGAATGGCGGAGTAGGCTCAACGGGGCGGATGGCCGACTCCTGGTCCTATTTCTTATGTTGTTATATTTCTAAAATAATAAAATCAAATAATAGTTCAAGGAATAGTAAATTCAAATTACAGATAGTAAACAGCAGTAAATAAGATACATATTATCCATGTTGTGGGTCAAAAATAACAAAAAACATACCGCAAATGTAATTTCTAATGTCAAACTATTATCTGACCGATTACAATCAAAGCCAGGTGTCAACTACTAATTTTGATACTAATAGTCAAAAAAATGAAGAAAAAAAGCAAAAATAATTAATCTATAAATTTTGAAAAATGAACCCCAAATTAATACTCATTTTAGTAGTTGAGCTCCTAATGCTCTCTAGAGAGAGGGATGCCATCAAATCCAACAACCATTGTGTAAGTGTGGGAGGGACAACATCTTTCCACTTATCACTTCTTACTCAATTTACTCAATTGTCAGGTTACAAATTCAACTTGCAGAGGAGAGAATTATTCCATTTGGATTCTTCCCTTTCTTTTGATCCCTCAATCCCTTTTGAAATTGTTAAAAACCAATTCAATTATTTGGGTATTGCTATTATGAGAAAGATCACTAACTTGTTTAAGGAAAATTTTCTTACTTTATTGAATCATGTTAAGAAAACCTTATCTCAACTGTCTCCTCGTTTGATGATGTTAATAGAAAGGGTTACTATTATTAAGATGAATATCCCTGCCTAAATTCTTGTATGTTTTTCAAGGTGTCCCAGTATTTGCTCCTAAATTGCATTTTTCTGTTCAATAGACTCAATTATTTCCTCTTTTGTATGAAAAAATAAGCATCCCCATTTGTAAAAATGAATTTCCTTCAAAATGCTAAGAGAAATGAGGGCTTGGTGTTGCCTAATTTGAGACTTTATAACTGGGCAGCGAACATTAGATGTATTATTATCTGGACACATCATAATGAATATTCAGGTGCCTCGAGATGGATTGACTTAGAGATTAATTTCATTAAAAGACATTCTCTTATCTCAATACGGAGCACGTTTACCTTTTTTGCTTTCCAAACTAACTGATAATTTGGTATTTAGACATACTTTGTGTATTTGATTCTGATTTAGAAAGCACTTTGGTTATCACAGATTTTTATTAATTAGTCCAATTTTAAGTAACTCCTTTTTTTTTAACCCTCATTTTAAGACATTGGATATATTCAATGGTTTAGTTTTATTAAATCGTTTTTGGACTTGAATATAGACCAAAACTTTGCCTCTTTTGAGCAATTATCTGCCAAATTTAAATGACCTAATCATTTCCATTTTGGAAACTCCTTAATGTTGAGGTTCCCCAAGATTTAGATATTATTCTTATCTGGGAAATATATTTAGACCTAACCAGAAGGGCCTTTTATGTCTACTTAAGATTTAATGATAGTTCTACATCTAACATTAAGAAAGTTTGGGAACATGACTTTCTCCAACTCTTTGGTGAAGATACATAGGAGTCTATTTTGAAATATGTACATTCATCCTCTCTCTGTGCTTTACATTCCTTATTACAATTTGAAGTAGTCCATAGGACTCACTATTGCAAAGTTTAATTAGCCAAATGTTACCCCAATGTATCCTCCAAATGTGATGCGTGTACAACTCAGGAAGGTACTTTATATCATATGTTCTGGCTATGTCCCTCCCTTTGTAACTACTGCAAAGAGGTATTTAGTACATTAATTCTTGATATTAATCTCTCTCTGAGCCCTTTTAGATATATTTTGAGACATATATTTTGTTCATCTAGCCATGGACAGTGGGAATAGCGGCCAGGGAAATGGTCCTCTTGCAAATTGTAGGTCCTCTGGGAAGCCAGCAGTATCCTTGACAACTTCATCTGGGAGAAGTGCTTCCAGCTGCAGCTCCTGATAAGCTGAGTTAAAGAACTGGAGCTGGAGTTGGATGAACTCCAGATCATTAGGAAGGTAGAGGGGGTGATAGATAGGAGTTACAGGGACACTATCACACCTAGGAAGTAGGAGGAGAGAGGAGGGTAACAGTCAGGAGAGGGAAAGGAAACAGGCAGTGCAGGGCACCTCTGTGGCCATCCACCTCAATAACAAGTATACCATTTTGGATTTTGTTGGAGCCGGGACCTACTAGGGACAAGCCATGGAGGTTAGGTCTCTGGCATGGAGTCTGATCCTATAGCTAAGAAAGGAAGGGAAGAGAAAAGGCAAGTTGCAGTGATAGGGGATTCTACAGTTAAGGGGACATATAAGAGGTTCTGTGAATGAGATTGAGTATCCCTGATGGTATGCTGTCTCGCTAGTGCCAGAATCTGAGATATCTTAGATTAAGTTCATGGCATTCTCAGGAGGGAGGGTGAGCATCTAGATGTTACGGTCCATGTGGGAAACCAATAACATGGGTAGGAAGGGTGAGGAGGTCCTGCAAATAGAGTTCAGGGAGTTAGGCACTAGGTTGAAGGACAGGATCTCCAGAGTAGTAATCTGAGGATTGTTGCCCATGCCACCTGCTAGAGAGATTAGAAATAGGAGGATAATACAGCTCAAGATGTGGCTAAAGACAAGGAAAGAGGGCTTCAGGTTTCTGGAACATTGGGCTCCCTTCCAGGGAAGTTTGGACCTGTTCCAATGGGGAGGTTGGCATCTGAACAAGAATGGGACTAATATCCTTGAAAGAAGGTTTGGTAGCGCTGCACCAGTGAGTTTAAACTAGATTTGCAGGAGGAGGAGTACCAGAGCAGATTGAGGCGTGGAGGAGGGAAAAGATGAATAAAATTGCATGTACCATTAGAAGTCAAAGGATTAAATGTGGTGGAAGTGTTCTCATGGATTAGCACATAAAATGTAACATTATGGCCCTTAGTGAAACTTGATTGAAGGAGGGGCAGGATTGGCAGCTCAATGTTCCGGGCTTCTGTTGTTCAGATGTGATAGAACGCGACTGGGAGTGGGGAGAAATTAAAGGGGGAGGAATGGCATTGCTCATCAGGGAAAATATTGCAGTTATGCTCAGGCAGGACAGGCCAGAATGTTTGTCTACTGAGACTATGTGGTGGAGCCGAGGAATGGAAAATGTATGACCACCCTCATGAAGTTGCATTAGAGACTACCCAATAGTCATTGAGAATTGGAGGAGCAAATCTATAGAGAGATAGCAGACAACTGCAGGAATCATAAGGTTGAGATAGTACAAGATTTTAACCTTCCACATATTCACTGGGACCCCCATACTGTAATAGGGCTGGATGGCTTGGAGTTTGTCAAATGTGTTCAGGCAAATTTTCTAAATCAATATATAGAGGTACCAACTAGAGAGAGTGCAATACTGGATCTCCTATTAGGGGACAGATGACAGAGTATATTTAGGGGAAGAATTTGGGTCCAGTGATTATAATTCCATTAGTTTCAAGTTAATTATGGAGAAGGATAGGTTTGGGCTCAGGTTGAGATTCTAAATTGGAGAAAGACCAATTTTGAGGAAATGAGAAAGGATCTAGAATGCATTGATAGGGATAAATTATTTTCAGCCAAGGATGTGCAAGGTAAGTGGACGTCCTTCAAAGGGGAAGTTTTGAGAGAACGGAATTTGTATCTCCCTGTTATGATCAAAGGCAAGGTTAGAAGGCATTGGGAATCTTGTTTTTGGAGGAATGTTGGGGATCTGGTTCAAAAGAAGAGAGAGGTGTATAGCATGTATAGGCAACATAGAGCAAATGAGGTACTTGAGGAGTTTAAAAATTGCAAGGAAAACCTCAAGAAAGAAATCAGGAAGGTGAAAGAAGACTTTGGCCGACAGTGTGAAGGAAAGTCCTAAGGGTTTCTACAGGTATATTAGGAGCAAGAGGATAAGGGACAAAATTATTCCCCTTGAAGATCAGAGTGGTCAGCTTTGTATGGAACCAAAAGAGATGGGAGGGGACTGAAGTGCCAGTTGATGAAGTAGACAAAGACGATGTGGTCAAACAATAATCATGGCTTTTATTAGCAGAAACTCATGGTACAATAATGAAAGACTATAGGTGCATATACAGTTATATCCAAGGGGAGTGTCCTTAACAGTAGAGATAATGCACAGCCGATGTTAGTACAGCAAGACTTGCCAAAGGGGAGGCAGCTTGGCAGACATTCACCAAGGTCTCCCCCCAGCAGAAGAAGAGTTAAAATCAAAAGGACAGCTGCTAGGAAAGACTGAAGCAAGCGATACATGGATGCCATGTTTAGCCGTGAGAATAATCTAACAGCCAAAATACACCAGTATCTAGCAAGCAATTGAAATATAATGAGATGTTTTATGAATATGTCAGCCTATCAGGTTGTTTACAAATTCTGGTGCTTCTACTCAAAACAGGTGGCTCCTTTGCAACCTTGGGAACTGGTACAGGTCCTGGGTCTGTAGTGGAGGAAGGACTGACTTCTGGACCCGCTCCAGAATCACCAGCATGAGGCAGTGGAATCTCAGCATGGCCATCTGAAAGCTTACTAGGGGTCACAGGCTGTGGGGGGGGGGGGTGGGTGAGCTCAATCTCTCAGGCTCACTCTGAGTAGGGGTGTGAGGAAGGGGCAAACCAGGTGGGCCCAGATCTCTTAGGGGTACAGTGTCAGTACTCCCGTATGGGAAATTAACATAAGCGTAGTTGGGGTTGATATGCAGTAGCTGAACTGGTTGGACTAGGGGGTCTGTTTTTTGTGCCTGAGCATGGTTCTTCAGCAGCACGGTTTCAGGCTCAGATAAACAGGCTGGCCAGTCCATCACAGTTCCTGATTTCCTAGGAAAGGCAAACATACGTTCATGAGGTGTTTGATTTGTTGCAGTACACAATAATGACCAAATAGAATGTAACGCCTCAGGCAGCACCTCCTGCCACCAGGTAACAGGGTAACCATGTGTTTTTAAAGCAAGATTAATAGTCTCCCAGACTGTAGCATAGCCCTTTCAACCTGCCCATTGCCCTCCGGGTTGTAGCTCGTGGTACGGCTGGTGGTAATCTCCTTCCATAACAGGGCTCTCTGCAGTTCAGCGCTCATGAATGCTGAGCCCCTATCGGTATGAATGTAATTGGGAAAACCAAAAATGCTGAAAATTCTGTCAAGTAACATAATGACAGACACTGACGAGACATCAGGGCAGGGTTTCACAAAGGGAAACCTGGAATATTCATCAATTACAGTCAGGAAATATACAATTTTGTGGTTGGAAGGTAACGGTCCTTTAAAATCTAAGCTAATCCTCTCAAAAGGTTGGGTTGCCTTGATGAGAGTTGCCTCCAGAGTTTTGAAATACTGCGGTTTGCATTCTGTGCAAACGGGACAGCTTTTAATCAGTTTCCTGACTTCTTCCAGAGAGTAAGGAAGGTTGTTAGCCCTTATGTAGTGGAAGAACCTCGTGACTCCTGGGTGGCACAGTCTGCTATGGATCTCCTTTACTCCCTCCAGCTGAGCACCAGCAGCAGATCGTGACAATACGTAAGAGGAATCATTTAACCTGCCCGGTCTGTACTGGATCTCATAATTATAAGTTGAGAGCTCTATTTGCCAGTGTGCCATCTTATCGTTCTTGATTTTACTTTTGTGTTTAGTACTGAACATGTAGGCTATAGATTTCTGATCAGTGACAAGATTAAATTTTCTGCCAGCTAGAAAGTGTCTCCAGTAGCGAACAGCTTCAATAATAGCCTGGGCTTCTTTTTCAATGACAGAATGTTTTAGTTCAGGCCCGTGTAACGTGGGGGAGAAGAATGCTACCGGTCTGCCCTTTTGATTAAGGGTTCCTGCCAAAGCACAATCTGAGGCATCAGTTTCCACTTGGAATGGGTCATCCTCGTCAATGGATGAGAGTGCAGCTTTGGCAATATCTGCTTTAATTCTCTTGAAAGCCTTCAAGGCCATTGGAGAGAGAGGAAAAGATTTAGTGTCAAACAGAGGGCGTGTCTTTGTGGCGTAGTCCCAAACCCATTTGCAATAGTAGGAAAAGAATCCCATATGCCTTTCAAGGGCTTTTGCTGAGTCAGGGGGTGATAACTCCTTAAGGGGGGCCATTCTTTCTGGGTTGGGGCAGATTTCGCCCTTGTGGATAATGTAGCCCAGAATGGGTAGCTTTGTCACATTGAACACACATTTGCCCTCGTTAAATGTAAGGTTGAGTTCTTTAGCTGTTGCTAAAAATTTCTTTAAATTGTTGTCGTGCTCAGCCTGTGTTTTCCCACAGATAGTGACATTATCCAAATAGAAAAACGTACCCTGTAACTCATACGTCCTAACAATCTTATCCATTTCCCTCTGAAACACAGACACACCGTTAATGACCCCAAAAGGTATCCTTTTAAACTGGTATAACCCCCCATCAGCCTCAAAAGCCATATAGGACCGTTCCCTTTTCTTAGTGGGAATTTGGTTTTAAGCTGCTTTAAGGTCGATAGTGGAGTACACTTTGTATTGCGCTATCTGATTAATCATTTCACTGATGCGTGGCAGGGGTTAGGCATCCAGGTTAATGTAATGGTTGATCGTCTGGCTGTAGTCAATAGCCAGTCATCTCTTAGTGTCATTTTTCACGACTACCACTTGGGCCCGCCACGGACTCTTACTAGGTTCAATTACTCCCTCTTTAAGCAATCTCTGGGTCTCCACTTTGATAAACTCATGATCCTCTTTGCTGTAAGAACGGCTCTTAGTGGCAATTGGCTGACACTCAGGGGATAAATGACTGAAAAGGGAAGGAGCTTTGATCTTTAATGCAGACAGACCGCAGTAACTAGTGCGGGGGATGGTAAGTGTGGGTAGTGGCCCACTGAAATTTAACACTACAATATTCATCTGAGATTGAATATCTAACCCCAGTAACACAGGACACTGAGCTCCGGCATAATAAAAAGCCACACATCAGCAAGGCAATGTCCCTGAAAATTTAAAGTAACTTTACTCTTGTCGCGTACAATTTTTGTAAGTTCACTACAAGCCATCGATATCTTTTGGTTCGATGGATATCTCCGCAAATTTAAGGCTCTGGCAACTTTCTCATGGATGTAGCTGTCAGTACTCCCCGAGTCTATTAGACAAACAAGAGTCTCACCACTCACCTCCCCCTTCATAGTCGACCGTTCCAGTCCGTAACATCCCCCAAGCTTTACAGTTTACAGCTATCACACGGGATCTCACCTCGCCATCACTTGAAGTCAATTCAGCCTGCTCGTCTGAAGATTCCCCCTTTTCAGAGTTGTCTTCCATTCTTCCAGTTCCAGGACACATTTTCTTGGTGCTTCTCTTCTTCTTTTCAGTGGGAGTACTTTTCACCTTATACACTTTAGCGAATTGGCCAAGTTTCCCACAATAGCTGCAGGTAGCAAATCGAGCCGGGCACTTCTGTCTGGGGTGCCAGCTCTTATCGCAGAAGTAGCATTTTTCAGGAGTTCTCCCTTTTCTTTCCTTCGGGGTTCCAGCACTCCTGGATGTTTCCTATTTGGTTTCTAGCCTTTCACTGGACCGCATGGCATTTCTCAGTGTTTTGGCTATAGTGACTGACCGGTCATAGGTTAAGGGCTCCATCTCCAGCAGCCTCTGTCGGATGTAACTGGAGTCAATTCCATTGACTAAAGCATCCAGCTTCAAGGCATTGCGGTGTTGTTGCACATTGACTGCCCTGACATCGCATTCATTTGCCAGTGAGTCGAGAGCCAGTGCATAGGCAGCATCACTTTCCCTGGGTTTCTGGTGTCTAGTCAGCAACTGGTATCGAGCAAGCACCACATTCCATGGCGCTACATAGTAAGCAGTCAGACATTCCCGGGCTATAGCCAGAGTGGTAGCTCCTTGCGTTACAGCGAAAAGGACTTCACCCACCAGAGAGTTCAGTATGCCCCACTGTATCGCCTCATCGACCACATTGTTTTGACTCGTAGTAATCGAAATAAACAATCCAGTGGTTGAAAATTTCTCTGGTCCTCGGGGCAGACTGGTCGATTATCAGCCGCTCTGGCTCGAGTGCTGCATCCATTTCTGCTAATAAAATTGAAGTACCAGTTAATGAAGTAGACAAAGGTGGCATAGTCAAACAATAATCATGGCAGAAACTAATGGTACCATAATGAAAGACAATGGGTGCATACACAGATATACCCAAGGGGAGTGTCTTTAATGGTAGAGATAATACATGGCCAATGTTAGCACAGCAAGGCTCGTCAGAGGGGAGACAGGCGGCTTGGCAAACATTCACCACAAGGATTTACATTTTTTTGTAAGTATTCACTCAGGAAAAGAGCACAGAGCTGTAGTAAGTAAGGAAAACAAGCAATGAGATCATGGGACCTATGTAGAATAAAGAAGGGAAAGTGCTTACTATCTTAAAGCAATTAAAGGTGAATAAATCCTAAGGGCCTAACATGATATTTTCTCAGACTTTGAGGGGTGTTAGAGTAGAAATTGCAGGGGCTCTGGCAGAAATATTTAATATGTCCTTAGTCACAGGTGTGATGCCGGATGATTGGAAGGTAGCTCACTTTGTTCTATTGTTTAAAAAAAGTTCTAAAAGTAACCCTGGAAATTATAGGCTGGTGAACCTGATGTCAGTAGTCGGTAAATTATTGGGAGGTGGCCTATGAGATTGGAGATACAATTATTTGGATAGCCATGGACTGATTAGAGATAGTCAACATGGCTTTGTGCATGGTCAGTCATATTTAATAGATCATAGAGTGTTTTTCGAGGAGGTTACCAGAAAAATTGACAAAGAAAGGGGTGTGGAAGTTGTCTACATGGACTTTAGAAAGGCCTTTGGCAAGGGCCAACATGGGAGATTATTCAGGAAGGTTCATATGCTAGGTATTCATGGTGAATAGTGAAATGGATTTGACAATGGCTGGATGGGTGTAGCCATAGAGTAATGGTGGATCATTGCTTTTCAAATTGAAGGCCTGTAAATAGTGTTGTTCCTCATGGATCAGTGCTGGGATCACTGTTGTTTGTTATCAATATTAATGATCTGGATGATAATGTGGTGAATTGGATTAGCAAATTTGCAAAAGACACTAAGAATGGAAATGTTGTGGACATCAAAGGATATTTTCAAAGCTTGCAGAGGGATCTGGACCAACTGGAAAAATGGGCTGAAATTAGGCAAATGGAAATTTAATGCAGAAAAGTGTGAGGTGTTGCATTCTACAAGGACAGACCAAGAAAGGACATACTCAGTAAATGGTAGGGCACTGAGGAGAGTGGTAGAACAGAGGGATCTGTGAATACAGATACATAGTTCACTGAAAGTGGAGTTATAGGTGGATAGGGTTGAAAAGAGAGCTTTAGGCATATTGGCCTTCATAAATCAAAGAACTGAGTACAGGAGTTTGGATGATATGTTAAATTTTTCTAAGACATTGGTTAAGCCAAGTTTGGAGTTTTGGTCTCCTAACTACAGGAAAGATATCAGTAAGATATTTAAGTATGTGAGATTGTCTTTTTCCAGATGGTCTCCCTTATCTCGATCTTTAACAGGTCATATTAATCCAATTAAAAATTATAATATTACCAAGTTTCTCTGTGATTGCTCAATTGACTGTAAAGCTTGGGGGTTGTTATGGACTGGAATGTTCGACTATGAAGGGGGAGGTGAATGGTGAAACTGCCAATTGCTTAATCGACTCAGGGAGTACTGACAGCTACATCCACGAGAAGGTCGCCAAAGCCTTAAATTTGCAGAGATATCCAGCGAACTGAAAGATATCGATGGCTTGTAGTGAACTTACAAAAGCTACATAGGATAAGTGTAAAGTTACCTTGAACTTGCAGGGACAAACTGATTTCCTTTGATCAGCCACTTCAGTGTCTTGCCGAAGTAATTTGCCCCATCATGGGTTTTCCAAATGATAACCTCTTGTTCTGCAGGTCACCTCAGAGTTCCTCTTGCTTCCCTTATTTCAGGAGAAAACTCCAGCCAGCCATTTCCTTTTGTAAGGGTTTTGAACAGGCTGAACTTAGAGATCACAACCCATCTTCAAATTGGGGTTTTCAACAAGCCTGCCATGTTGCTGCCTCTCAAAAGCTACTGCAGAACTCTTGAACTGAATTCTCTCTCTCTCTCTCTCTCTCTCTCTCCAAAACCACATGACCCCTCTTAGAAAACAGCAAACTGCAACCAGATTACTGGCACGGGAATATGTTTCTCCCTGGGCATCTGTTGCTTTAAAGACAATAGTCCATTTACTCCACAGCATCAGTCCAATTAACAGCTACTTGTGAAGTCCATAGGCATTTTTCAAAGTTTCTGTAAAGTCACTGTGAAGATTAAATCTCTATTTATGTATAGCTCTTGCATTTTATATAAGATGTCTTTTGTGAAGTGTTACTTTGTTTGTGAAGAGGCCTACACACTAAGCCCCCACAATCTATCTCTTTTAGTCATATTTGTATATAATATAAAATATAATATACCCTGTAACATACATTTCAACCTTTGAGCTTGCATTCAAAAATACATTTTTCTGTAATTGGATTTGTTATAATGCCCTGATTTCAATTTATAGATATTTTGTCCAAAGTCATGATCTACATTGAACAAGGAAACAAAATGTGCTATATTTTAAATATACATTTTCATCATGTGGGCTTTCCCATTATGTGCCCAAAATGTATATTTTACCATTTGCTGTTTAGCAATGATTATGTTGTTGTCAACTATCATCTGTACCATGATCTTAATGTGAAACAGATGACCATCAGAATAGAATGTTGGAAATCACACTTTGTCAAGCATAGATATACATTTTATCACATGTGACAGAGTATGTAGATATGTTTTTTGGAGATAAATTGGGAAACGTTTGTTCGAGTAGGTTACATACAAACATTTTAAAACAGATCTTATTTTAAATAATGGAGCTCTGATAATGCTAGACATATCGGCTCCACAACATTTGCAAGAGCTTTGGAGAGTGCCCAAAAGACTTCACTAATGGATTGTTGTATACAAAAGGCAACAGATGAAAGTGCTTGTTGGTGCCACCTTCTGTCTGGAATGGTTCTTGCTGTTCTAAGAGGATCATGTGGTTTTGCAAGCAGAGAGAGAAAAACAGGCTTCCTCTCAGAGAGAGAGAGAGAGAGAGACAAATGCACAGAGATCCCTTCGACAGTGTTACAGCCAGCAAGAACAGCTGGGACTGGAACAGGACAAGCTGGCAAGCTTGTGAAAACCCCATTTGGAAGATGAATTCTTATTTCAGCCTGGTCAAAACCCTTGTGATTCATGCAAGAGGAGACAACTGGCTGTCTAATGTTTCACTTGGAATAAGGGAAACAAAAAGGAACTCTGTGGTGATGTGAAAGAAAGAGGGTGTCATCTGGAGAACCCTGAAGGGGCAAGTTTCATCAGCAAGACACTGAGGTGGCTGGGTGTCTATTGTATGACAAATCTCTCTCTCTGAAAACCAACAAGAACCATTTATCTTACAAGTACCAAAGCGTGGGTGAACTTCATAAATGTTAAGTTCTGTGCACAGTATAAGAATTGCCTGCAACCAGTGAACTTGGAGGAATGTGAAGTGAGATTGGACTGTGAATCAAAGAACTTTTCTGAACTTACACACACATTACATACACGAGCGTTTAGAATTAGAAGGGGGTTAAGTTAGGTTAGTTAAGTCAATAGTGGTAAGTTAAAGTTTGATTCTATTTTCATGTTTAAAGATAATTAAAAGCTTTTTTTTGTTGAAGTAACCATTTGTGTTAGTGAATATCTATTGCTGCTGGGTTTTGGGGACCTCTGAGCTTGTAACATACAAGATCTGATTAGTACAGAATTAAGTTTTAAGATTCAGGGGAGAAAAGACAATAAAGCAAGCAGAAGTCAGCGTAAAATAGTGTAGAGATTAAAAGACCATAAATTGTTAAGGGATATACAAACATAAGATGATGAACTTAGAAACATAAATCAAGAGACAAGGGTCAGAACAGAAAAGCATGCAAAAGTCTAAACGTACTTAAGCAAGGCAGCCAATGCTTTGGTATACAGGGAGTTTAATAGTTGGAATAGGACGAACAATGCAATCAATTTCAGATAAAATATTAAATTACACATGGTCTTTCAGGATGAAACCCAACCCAAAACATTGATGATTCTTCAGGGGATTTTCAAGGGATATTTGCAATATGGTTCAGAAGAAGAGGGGGCTTTATAGCAAGTATAAGCAACAAGAGGCTAATGAGGTACTTGTAGAGTACAGAAAATGCAAGAAAATACTCAAGAATGAAATAAGGATGGCAAAAAGAAGACATGAGTTTGCTCTGGCAGATAATGTGAAGGTAAATCCAAATACCCTATAAGTATTTTGAGAGTAAAAGTATAGAAAGGGACAAGTTGGTCCCGAGGAGCCTCACATAACGTGGGAGCCTCACATAACGTGGGAGCCTCACATAACGTGGGAGCCTCACATAACGTGGGAGCCTCACATAACGTGGGAGCCTCACATAACGTGGGAGCCTCACATAACGTGGGAGCCTCACATAACGTGGGAGCCTCACATAACGTGGGAGCCTCACATAACGTGGGAGCCTCACATAACGTGGGAGCCTCACATAACGTGGGAGCCTCACATAACGTGGGAGATCTTAAACAGTATTTTTGCATCGATATTTACTCAGGAATCTGGCATAGTGAATAAGGAGAGAAGGGAAACAAACAGAACATATGAAGATTAAGGAGGTGGAGGTTTGCTGCCTTAAAGTGAATAAATGTAGATAAATCACCTGGGACAAATATGATATTCCCTCAGACCTTGAGGGAGACTAGTATAGAAATTGCAGGGACCCTGGCTGATGTATTCAAAATGAGGTGCCAGATGATTGGAATATGGCTCATGTTGTTCTGTATTTTATAAAAGGCTTCAAAAATAAACCAGGTAGAAGGTAAATTATTGGAAGAAGTTCTGAGAGATAGAATATATAGGTATTTGAACAGTCATGGGGTGATTAAGGACAGACAGCATGGCTTTATACATGGTAGGTTGTGTTCAATGAATCTTGTAGAGGTTACCAAGAAGGTGGTGGATGATGTCTACATGGACTTTAGTAAAGCCTTTGACAAGGTCTCAGATGGGAGGTTAATACAGAATGTTATGACACTAGAAATCCATGGAGAGGTTGTAAACTGGATTTGTAATGGCTGTGTGGGAGAAATCCGAGAGTGATAGTGGATAGTTGCTTCTCAGACTGGAGGTCTGTGACTAGTGGTGTCTCTCAGAGATCGATACTGGGACCCTTGTTGTTCGTTGTATAGATCAATGATCTGGATGATTATGTGATAAATTGGATCAGCAAATTTGCTGATGACACAAATATATGAGGCGCAGTGGACAGTGAAGTAAATTTTCAAAGCTTGCAGTGGGATCTGGACCAACTGGAAGAATGGGCTATAAATGGCAGATGGTGTTTTATGTAGACAAGTGTAAGGTGATTTAATTTGGAAAGGAAAATCAAGGAAGACATACACAGTAAACTATAGGGCACTTAGGAATGTGGAAGAGCAGAGAGATATTGGAATAGAGGTACATTTTCCCCTGAAGGTGGTATCACGGGTGGATAGGTTTATAAAGAAAGCTTTTGGTATCCTAGCCTTTATAAATCAAAGTATTGATTATAGGAGTTGGGATGTAAGACATTGGTGAGGCCAACTTTGGAATATTATGTGCAGTTCTGGGTGACTAACTAGAGGAAGGATATCAATAAGATTGAAAGAGTGAAGAGAAAATTTACTAAAATGTTGCTTGTTCTTCAAGAGTTCAGTTACAGGGAAAGATTAAATGGGCTATGACTTTATTCCTTGGAGCAAAGAAGAATGAGGGGAGACTTGATAGAGGTTTACAAGATAATGAGAGGTACAGACAGTGTAGGCTTTTTCAACTTACATAAGGGGAGATATATATGAGGTCATAGTTTTAAGCTGAAAGGGGAAAGGTTTGGGGGAGGGGGGACATGAGGGGGTGGGAGTGTGGCATGAGCCGAGCATCTGGTGTGGTAAATGTGAGCTCAATTTTGAGTTTTAAGAATAAATTGGATAGATACATGGATGGGAGAGGTCTAGAGGATTATGGAATGAGAGCAGGTCAATGGGACTAGCAAAATGATGGATGACACAGACTTGAAAGGCCAAATGGTCTGTTTTCTGTGCTGTTGCATTCCATTGTTTTATGGTTCTTTTCCTCCCACTGATGTTGATCAATTGAACTCCTGAGATGTTATTGGCACTTTCAAGAGATCATAAGCAGGAACTCATACAATGTCAGAAAGTCCTCCAAAAAATGTTACTCTTGCATTATCTGCTGATATTATCTCATTTCCATAATGTAGCACCATGACAACCAACCCTGGTTTTATCATTTCTTTAAAAGTTGTGTGCTATAAGGGTAATATATCGAAAGTCAGCCTTGTTAAATAACAGACAATATGGTGGATTTTGAGGTTTAACATTAATATCAAAGTAGCAAAAGATTAATTTTATCACTTTATATATAACATTCCCCTATGATTAAAATATCACAGGGGATTTCTTTATATAAAAGGGCTGATAGCTTGGAGTTTGTCAAATGTGTTCAGGAAAGTTTTCTAAATCAATATATAGAGGTACCAACTAGAAAGAGTGCAATACTGGATCTCCTATTAGGGAACGAGATAGGACAGGTGACAGAAATATGTAGAATATTTTGAGTCCAGTGATCATAACGCCATTAGTTTCGCATTAATTATGGAGAAAGGCGAGTCTGGGCCTTGGATTGAGATTTTAAATTGGAGAAAGTACAATTCTGAGGAAATGAGAAAGGATCTAGAATACATGGATTGGGTCAAGTTGTTTTTGGGCAAGGGTGTGCGAGGTAAGTGGAGAAGTTCCAAAGGTGAATTTTGAGAGTATAGAGTTTGTATACTTAAAGGCAAGGTTAGCAGGCATAGGGAATCTTGTTTTTCAGGAGATATTGGGCACCTGGTTTGGAAGAAGAGAGAGATGTATAACGGGTATGGGCAACATGGAGCAAATGAGGTACTCGAGGAGAATAAAATTGCAAGGAAGACCTCAAGAAAGAAATCAGGAAGGCTAAAAGAAGACATGAGGTTGCTTTGGTCAACAATGTGAAGGACAATCTTAAGGGTTTCAACAGATATATTAAGAGCAAAAGGATAGTAAGGGGCAAAATTGGTCACCTTGTAGTTGACTTTATAAGGTGCCAAAAGAGATGGGGGAGCACTTAAACATTTCTTTTCCTCAGTAATCACTCAGAAAACAGCTTCAGAGTCATGGCAAGTAAGGACAACAGGCAGTGAGGTCATGGAACATATACATTCAGAACATATACATGGAACCTATTCAGATTAAAGAAGAGGAAGTGCTTTCTGTCTTAAAGCAAATAAGAGTGGATAAATCCCCAGGGCCTGACATATTATCTCAGACCTTGAGGGAGGCTAGTGTAGAAATTTCAGGGGGTCTGGCAGAAATACTTAAAATATCCTTAGCCACAGGTGGAGTACCAGGATTGGAGGTTAGCTCATGTTGTTCTTTTGTTTAAAAAAGGATCCAAGGTTGAAATTATAGGTTGGTGAGCCTGATGTCAGTTGTAGGTAAATTGGATGGTGTTCTAAGAGATCAGATATACAATTATTGTATATTGTACCAGAATAGGTGACAAGGAAAGGCTGTGGATGTTGTCTACATGGACTATAGTAAGGCCTTGACAAGGTCCCACATGGGAGGTTAGTCAGGAAGGTTCAGACGCTAGGTATTCATTGTGAAGTTGTGAACTGCATTCGACAATGGCTGGACAGGAGAAGCTAGAGAATAGCGGTGGATGATTGCTTCTCAGACTGGAGGCCTGTGACCAGTGGTGTACCTCAAGGATCAGTACTGGGACCATTGTTGTTTGTCATCTATATCAATGACCTAGATAATAATATGGTAAATTAAATCAGCATTTTTACAAATGACACTAAGAAGAGAGCCGTTGTGGATATCGAAGGTATCTCCTGGATCTGTTGAAAAGGATGGGATTTATCCAATTCAATAAGTATTTTCTCCTTTATTTCCATGAACTAGCAGTGCACTTCATCCTACTCAAAGAACCCGTCTCCATTCTGATTGCTTTGCCAAAGTAGGAACTCTCAGTAGATGACCACACCCCATGGTTCTAAAATATATATCTAAGAGAATAGCAAACACATTTGTAGTGATCTTCCACAGGAACCTTTAGAAATGAGAGATATACCTTCAACTTGTGAGCATGTCATTAATTGATAAGTGCACCATGACCATTTTCACTACATTTTTTGAAATATTGGTTCAGTGATTGGTGTCACCACATGAAAGGGTGGCGTAACCTGACACATCCCTCAGTTATTATTGGATTCATCAATGTATTTAAGACCGCAAAGGCACTCATCAGATCTGTCACTTTGAGACCTCTACTTGTTAGATTTCCACTCGCACTTTCTACATTATTACCGTTTAAAAGCTTGCAAAATATGACAAACAGGTTGCAAGGACTTTGAGATTTATTCAAGAAATCTCTGCTGCTTATGAATGCACATAATTAGATTAAGACAAAACAATTTTCTTGCATCTCCAATGCCAAACCGTCATCTTATCTGACCCAGGTACAAATGCTAATTGTTGGCCAGAGATACTATTCTCTGTTATGTTTTGCAGTGACATTAATAAAAGAAAGAAAACTGCCACTAATCAATGGAAGGATAAATTTGTATTGAAATACTTTTATTTAATATGATTAATAGCTAAGATGTACTGTGAAAACAAAGCAAATCCAATTAGGATTTACCTAGCAGTCAACAGTCTCATTATTGTGCTACAATTCAAAGAGACATTTCACGGTGAAGTAATCATATTATGAAATAGTGTCATTTGACATGAAAACAGATCCTTCAGCCCACTTGCCTATGCTGACCACAATGTCTCACCCACACACTCACACTGCATTTGACCCCTATCCCACTAAGCCCTTCTTATTCATGTAATCTGTCCAATTCTTTCTCAAACATTGCAATAGTATCTTCCTCAACCATCTCATCTGGCAGCCTATTCCATACACTCACCACTCTCTATCTAAAAATGTTATCTCAGTTCGTGTCAAAAGGCTTCCCCCTCACTTCCAACCTATATCCTCTAGTTACAAATACCCCTACTCTGAGCAAATGGCTGGCCATGTTCACTCATCTTTGAGCTTCTATACTTCCATGAGATCACCCATTTCCACCTACACTCCAAGAAATAAAGTTCAAGCCTGCTCAACCTCTCCTTGTGCCCAGGAAACTTTCTCATATATCTTCTCTGCACCATCTCCAGCTTAGCAATACATTTCCTATAGCACGACGACTAAAACGGAACACAATACTCCAAATGTGGCCTCATTAGCATCTTGTACAACTGCAACATGACTTCCCAATTTCTATGCTCAATATTCCGATTGATAAAAGTCAAATGTGCAGCACCCTATCTATCCGTGACACTACCTTTAAGCTGCTTTGTATCTGAACTCCTAGATTCATCTGTGCTACCACACTTCCCAGATCCCAATCATTCATTGTGCAGATCCTGTCAAAATGCAACACTCACATTTCTCTCTATTAAATTCCATTAACTATTCCTTTCCCCACTTGCCCAACTGATCAAGACCCTACTGGAATATTCCACAATCTTCTTCGTTATCTAT
Source organism: Narcine bancroftii (assembly GCF_036971445.1). NCBI lineage: Eukaryota > Metazoa > Chordata > Chondrichthyes > Torpediniformes > Narcinidae > Narcine > Narcine bancroftii. The sequence goes on from NC_091470.1 coordinate 350,910,725, forward strand.
AATACCAGACACTTTAATGTAGCTCATAGATCTTCTAATCATAAAATGTACATTTGCATCTGAATCATTGATAGAGATGACAAACAACAATGGACACAGCACCAAATTCTCTGCCAGATTATTTGTCTCAGGCCTCCTGTCTGAAAAACAACCTTCTACCATTAGGGTCTGCTTTCTTCCATGAAGCCAATTTCTATCCATTCAGCTGTCACTCCTTGGATCCTGTGCAATCTAATCTTCAAGAGAAGCCTACTGTGTGGAACCTTATTAAATACTTCGCTGAAATCCATGTTTACTATGTCTACAGCTCTGCCCTCATCAACGTTTTTGGTTACATCTTCAAAAAACACATATCATCAGATGTGAGCCATGATCTCCCAGTTACAAAATCATGGTGTCTATCCATAATTAGCCCTTGTCCATCAACTGCAAGTTTATCTTCTCCTACAGAATAATCTCAAGTAATTTACCAACCACAGACATCAGGTTCACTGGCCTGTTGTTTCTATGCTTTCCCTGTAATCTTTCTTGAATAGAGGTAACATTTGCCACCCTCCACTCTTCCATCATCTCAGATGAAGTTAATGATGACTCGTACATCAAAGCCAGGGCACCTTCAATTTCATTTCCAGTTTCCCAGTGTCCTTGGATATATCTGATGAGGCCGAGGAGATTTGTCCATCTGCATATGCATCAGGATCTTCAGCATAACCTTAAACTTAATATTGACTTCTCAGGACACTACCATTGACTGCCCAAGTTTCCCAGTCCTCATGTCATTCTACACATTAAAAAAAAGGAGAGGTACTTGTTGAGGCCCTTGCCCTTCTCCCATGGCTCCACATAGATGTTGACAACATTGATATCCAGAGATTTTTTTTTTCTCTGATCCCTTTTCCCTTTATGTACAGTAAAACTCCAATTATCTGAAATGGACTGGGCCCATTTTGGATAAACAGTTTGTTCTGAGAACTGTTCTTTTTTTTTAAACAACCCAGTAGCAACAGCAAATCACTTGTAACTGTGTACAAACAACAAAACAACAAGGTAAGGCTTTGTAAGCACTAAAATAATATTTAATTCTCACCAAAACAATTCTAGCCACCGCCGATCACCGACACCTCCTCACCAAGGCCCCACTGGTGCTGGAAGCCATAGGGTCCCACTCCTGTCTGGGAGGATGAGGACCCCACTGCTGCTGGGTCAGCTGCTTCCACCACCGGGAACCTGAGGTCCGTTACCACCAGTGCCAAGAGCCCAAGATCCACTTTTACCATTGCCAGGAGCCCAAGGTCCACTGCTGCCGCTGCTGGGTGCCTGAAGTCTGCTACCACCAGTGCCAGGAGCTTGAGGTCTGCTCCCACTGTCACTGGGAGCTCAACATCCCTGGTCAGTTCAGGTCCAAAAAAATGTCAGATAAATGAGGATTTCGGAGAATCCAATTTCAGATAATCAGAGTTGTACTGTACTTATAAAATCTTGTGGAATTATCCTTAATGTTATTTGCCCGAATTTTCTCCTTAATTTTTGCCCTCCTGATTTCCTTTTTCAGGTTGCTGCTCATTTCCTGAAACTCCAGCAGGTATACACTTGATCACAACTACTTGTCCCTGCCCCAACCCTCCTTATTGGTCTTGAAGAGACCCTGAATTTTCCTCATCTATTCAAGCTTCCCTACATGTGCATATCAGACATTTCACTCCAACATGAACATGTATGTCCTGGACTCTTGTTAACACACTTTTAATAACATCCCATTTTTGTAATGTTCCTCATCCTTCAAACAATCTGTTCCAATTAACTCAAAGATTCAGAGGTTCAAAGATTCATATTATTTTCATGTAATATTGCATTAAAAATGTAAAATACACTATGTAGTGATACAGTGCTCGTGACACTCTTCACCACTAGAGGGAGTCAGAGAAAAGTTGGTTACTTCTTGGGTTTGATTTAAGATTGATGCCATCACACAGTCCTGCGCTTTAGCTAATAAAGTATAGTTATTTTAGAAGAACCCAGGTTTATTTATTACAATAAAAGAAACATCACATGGTACCAGGTTGTGCATGGTATCAGAAGTGAAAGAAGCACCAGGAGTGTGCAGAGTGTGTATCAGTTATTATCAGCAGAGATATGGAGAGTGTAAAGATACCTGACACTGTAAATTGGACTGAAAATGTTGACTATGAGTAGAAGTTGTTCAAAAATTTATGCTGTACCTGCAACCCATTAGACTCGATAGCAAACCTTATGCATGAAAGATTGCACTGCTGCTTACTATGGTTGGATCTCAAGTACTAGAGTTTTCCAACACATTTGTTTTTGCAGATACAGCTGACCAGGACAAGTTTAAAAAGGTTATCAAGATGTTTGATGAACACTGTTTGCCCAAGAAAAATAAAACATTCGAGGTACATGTTTCGCTCATGCATGCAGCTGCAGATAGAGTTTTGATACTTTTTTTTAACAGACTTGAAATTATCATCAGAACCCCAGTTTGCAATGTAAAATAATGTATAAATATGGCTGACATATTTAAATTAGCAATTTTATGTGATGAATGGTCAAGAACTGGGTCAAGCAACAATTTTAAGTCATGTAAGGTAAAACATCATGAGATGGGAATGTACAGGGCTGTAACAAGATGTGAATGCCTCCTTGTACTTACAAGATAAGAAAGACATTGATGGATTGAGAGGCAGGAAGCTAGCAGGGAAAGGATAGCAACAGTTTTAGTCATTGGACAAGTAATGATATGATGATGTTCTAAGCACATATCCAAGGGTATAAAAAATCACCATTTTGCTGATAACGGCAGAATGCATTCTCCGACTAACATGGTTAGTCGCAAGTGTTACAATCCGGTAATAAAGAACAAAGAACCCTGATTTCGACTCAGCCTGGTGTTTGTCTCACTCATTCATGAACAAAGCAGACCTAACAATTACCACCTACATATTCAAATTTAGTAAAAGAGAAAGGAGGTGTTATAAAAAATTGAATCATCAGTATTAGGACCATAAATGTTAATAAAGATATAAAGTTTATTATATAGTTTACCAGAAAATATAAGAAAACAACTATTAAAGTCAGTGACAACCTCATGGTTAATAAATGGCACCGACTGATTGATCAAGATTGAAACACCTCTAGATGTACCCAAAAATGCTGAGTGGAATTGCTGTCCATTCCAAAAGTTCAAAACTCATGAGGTTTAAAGTCAACAAAATGTGATTCTTGTAAGAGAATAATCTCAGGTTGAAAACTTCTATTATGAGAAAAGACCTTTCAGCATTTAACTGGATGGTTCATCCCTGCAATATTCCACAACAAGAACTTAATACCTTTGGTCATCTGAAAAATTAGAAGTCAATAATGCAAATGTTTTAAAAGTGATTGCATGCCCAATAATAAGTAGTCAATATTGCCTCTAAAATATCCCATACTAAAGTAACAAACCCCATCCTCCAACCCTTTGACCTCCCATTGTTCATGCAGCAACTCACAGACAAAACAGTATTCCCCAAAATGCCCTGCTGGAAGTTATCCCAGAATTATACATAAAAGATAAGGAAACTCACACAGCTGCCAAACTATTGTGTCTATTTAAAAATAAATATTCCCAATAATTCAGTAATTAATTATTAATCAAAAACATTAGTTACCTCATAAAGAAAAATAAGAAATGAAAGGTGACCCTGTCTTTATTTTTAGAACAAGTATAAATCATTAAAAAAAGGAAGACTTAAAGGGACATATATACTTTATACAAAAAGAAAGAAATGTCTCAAAGGAATTAAAGAGAAACATCCAAGTCTTATAAAACATCAGTTTAAATTGTATCAAAGTAAGCAAAAAAAAGACCAAAAAAAAAGGATAGAAAAGAGTCAATAATTACAGGTTTCACTCATCCACTGAAAGTGGAAGATTAACTTTCAGAAAATCAGTCGCAGACTTAGGAGAAGGGAACCACTTCTTGGTAGTGTCGGGTTAAGTGATTCTCAATCTAGCTGGGAAATGCAACAATGATTTTAAGCCAGGATTATAGAGTTGGAATATGTCTTCTGTTTATGTAGATCATTCTTTCATGCCTTCAGGTGGGTAGTCGACCACAATCGTAATGCTCTGATTAAGGCATTTTAAAGTCCATCTGCAACGGGACTCTCTCAGAAGGTGATCGTTGATCTGGACAATGATCGACTGAGGCATCATACCAGAAGCAGGCTGGCCACAGATCTTGTCCAAAAGCCTTGCGGAGAAACTCAGCGAAGAATTCGGGAAGCTGGCCAGATTCGGTTCCCTCATCCAAGCTAATGATTCTCAAATTGTTTCTTCTGCTTCTCACTTCCAAGTCTATGATCTTCTTCAATAATAAATTGGCAGATTTTTTTCAAATTCCAGATTACCACCTTGAACTTCATCCAAGCAGCAAATCATAAACTTCAACTGTTTTTTTCCCCTGTTCCTTAATTTTGGAGTTGTGTTCCTTAATGAAATCTCATAACACACCCAAATTTCCAACAACCTGAGCAAGAGAGGCTTGCATGTCTTTTGAGTCACTTTTAAACTCTAATATCTTTACTCAATGTATTTTCTCATGGAGGTAAAATTTTCTGAAGTTGAGGCTTCCCCTTCCTCTCTCCCAGCTTTAGTTCCATGAGTAGATGTCCAATTGTAACAATGTAAAATAAACTTGGAAAGGAGAAAAACTAAAACTAAGAAAAACCTCCACATTGATATAAAGTAGACTATGAAGGTAAGGCATGTGAGCTAAAAAAGGCTAGGAGCAGCAGTAAAAGCATGTCAATCCATGCACCATCAGCAGGGACTTGAACTTAAAAGTAAGAGCATGCAATCTGCATCGCTGCAAGATTTAACGATCCATGATTAAATTGTGTTCAGGACCATTGATAAGAAAGTGAGAGAGAGGTTGCTGTGAGAGACAGAGTTTACCTTTGCTGGTGCTATGAAGATATGCAATCCCCGTAAATTAGCACTGCAGCATGCAAAATAGGTCAGTGGGAGTGCAAAAGCCAGTGAAATCAAAGGCACAGCCGTAGCCACAGTTTGTGTCCACACACATAAACAAAAAAATGAGATATAGCAAAAACAAAAAGGTGGAGAGACATTCAAGTGCAAACGATGTGGCACTCAACATGCCCCAAAACAATGCCAGACATCTATAGAAAAGTCTTTAATAATTCTTAGGGCAGAATCACAATGCAAATCAATGTTTTTCCAAAGGGAAACAAAACAAAAGTGAAAGTGTACACACTGAGCACACCATAGAAGGAACTGCCCTCAGTCATACACTTTGACGTGGTAGTGTAGGAACACTATAAACCAACAGACACTGAACTGCCAATTGTGAACAGAGTCAGTCAGAACAAGTGGAACAAGTGGACTGTGTCACTGCAAACATTTTGAATAAATATTCCTTTCAAGCTGGACAGAGGGGGAAGGTCAATTTGATCTGTGAGTGTGACATCAATACAATGAAATTAAAGCCATATATCCATGCAAATCCTGTACAGGTCAAAGACTACAATTGACAGAACATCAACATGAAAGGTACATGTAAACTCAAGGTGAAAGTTAAAGATAAAGAGCACAGTAGTCCCAGATGGACATGAATCACCGCTGAGTGACAAAGCATGTGAAAACGTAAAGCTTACTCAAGAGGGTGTACCATGTTAACAGTGCCAATGCATGGAACAGCATAGAGGAAATATTGGATCAATATCTAGACATCTTCAAGGGGTATGGAGTTCTACCATTCATCTGTAAAGGAGGACACGCAGCCAGTAGTGCATGCCCCCAGGATCCAGCACTACTAAAAGAAAAGCTCAAGCAGGAACTCAACTGAATGAGAGCACTAGGGGTCATTAAAAAAGGTGGAGGAGCCCACAGATTTGGGTGAATTCATTTGTGTGTGTCAAAAAGAAAAATAGTGACCTGGATGGACCCAAAAGACTTGAACATATTCAGATTCCAACCAGGGATGAAATTTCAAGTGAGATGGCCAGTGCAAAGTTTTTCACTAAATTGGATGCATCCCAAAGCTTCTGGCAAATAAAACTGCATGAAAATAGCACCAAATATAGTACATTGATACCCTGTTTGACCCATACTCATGTCTGAGGATGCCTTTTGGAATCTCCTCGACTCCAGACATGTTCCACAGGACAATGGATCAGATCATAGAAGACAGAAATGAGATATGTGTATATATGGATGACATGATTCTATGAGGATGGACACAAGAGCAACACACAAGAGGTTCATCAAGGTACATCCAAATGTATGGATTAAAGTTAAACAGAGAAAACTATCAGTTTAATGTGAAGAAAATCATATTTCTGGAAGATAAACTGTTAGAGGCAGGTGTGGAGCCAAACAAGAGCAAGAAAAAAGCAATTTTAGAGATGTTCAGACCCATTGACAAAAAAGATATTTTGAGAGTGGTGGGAATGATCAATTTCATTGGTAAATTCATACCAAACCAGTCTTCCAAAACAATGTACCTAAGGAAGTTATTACAGGACCAATGTGAATTCAAGTGGACAGACCACCACGAGGAAGAATGGGGTCAACCATTCTAACTACAGAGCCAGTACTTTTGACATTCCTTGACACATCCAGAAGGATGAAAGTATCTACGGATGCCTCAAAAGATTGAATAGGTGCCATAATACTTCAGGTTGTTGGAGAATTCTGGAGGCCAGTAGCACTTGCATCAAGGACAATGACAACATCTGAACGTTGATATGCACAGATCGATAAAGAGTGTCTAGGTCTTGTCTCTGGTCTCAAGAAATTCCACATTTATGTGTATGGTCCACCAACATTCATGGCAGAGACAGACTACAAGCCATTAATAGTGATAATCAAGAAAAATCTCAGTGAAGAAAGGATGTGGAAGCAATGGAAAGGGTGCAGAGGAGATTTATCAGGATGTTGCTTGGATTAGGAAACAAGTCTTATGAGGCAAGGTGAGCAGAGCTGGGACTTTTCACTTTGGAGCATAGAAGGATGAGAGGAGACTTTATAGAGGTCTATAAGACTATGAGAGGCATAGATCGGCTGAACAACTCAACAAACATCAAAGGACATATGAACAAAGTTAAGGGAGGGAACAAGAGGAGAGTGTCAAGGAATGTCAAAAGTACTGGCTCTGTAGTTAGAATGGTCTTTAGGGGTAAGTTTTTTACTCAGAGAGTTGTGGGTGCCTGAAATGCTTTGTCGGGGATGGTGATGGAAGCTGAAATATTGGGAGCATTTAAAAGACTCTTAGACACATAGATGAAAGAAAAATAGAGAGCTATGGGGCAAGGGAGGGTTTAGTACTTTTTTAATAAGGAATATATGGTTCGTCACAACATTGAGGGCCAAAGGGCCCCCTCGTTCTATATTCTATGTTCTAAATGTTGCCACAAATTCAAAGATGGATGATGAAGCTACAACGTTACGATAAGTTACAACGGAAACTTAGCTGATGTGTTATCCAGGGCAGTAACGCAGAGTGAAGCGCACAATGAGAGTTCCACAGAGACAGATACGAATCTAATCACTAAATCTCTTCCCGTATCCTACATGAAATCCAAGCAAATTGCAGTTGAAACAGATAAGGACACAGTTTTCAGAAGATCATCAAGAATTTGAATGAAGGATGGCCAATAGGTGAATGTCAGCTCTTCTACAACATCAGAGCTAGGCTGAGTGTTGTCAATGGGCTTCTATTCAGACAGAGCAGATTTATCATTCCTTAATCACTGCAACAAGAGATGTTGAAAAGGGTGCATGAGGGACACCTTGGAATGAAAAAAAATGTAAGAGGAGGGTCAGAACTTCTATTCTGACAGGGATACATGCTGATATTGACAGGATGTTTTCCAGCTGTGAGACCTGTTTAAAACATCACAGAAAGGAGACAAAGGAACCCATGATAATAACTGATGTACCAGGAGAACCATGGCAGCGTTGGGACTGATCTGATCTGTTCCACATAGTTATTGATTATCTATTGAAGTATGATTGCACTGCTTCCTAATATGTCTGCTATTTGTGTGATCAATTATATGAAATCGAACTTTGCAAGACATGGAATTCCTCAAATTTTCTACAGTGACAATGGACAATGCTATAATTGTGGAGAGCTCCAGAACTTTGCAGAAGAGAATGATTTTTGACATGTGACCAAGTCCTCTGCATCCACAGTCAAATGGTAAAGCAAAGAAAGGAGTTCATATAGTTAAGCACTTACTCAAGAAAGCACAAGACTGTGGCTCAGATCCTTATCCAGCTCTATTGAGTTACAGGGCTTCGTCACTTGAACATGACATGTCACCCACTGAGCTTCTGATGGGACGTAGACTATGCACCACACTTCCATACTCTGCAGATCCAAACAAGAACAGAAATGTCAAAGATGTCAAAAAGAAACAACAGCAAACTATGACAAGTCAGCAAGAAGTTTAGGGCCACTGGCACAACGTGACACAATGAGACTCCAAGATTGCAACACTTGGGACCAAAAGGCTACTGTTCCGGATGAAATAAATCCATGACATCAGAACAGAGGATGGTCAAATACTGAGAAGGAATCAAAAGAGCCTGCTGAAAACACAAGAGACACTGCAGGAACAGACAAATGCAGAAGATCCAGCCTCCACAGCAACAGAGGAAACACCACCAGTGCTGGACAGTCGTGGACCAGCAGAACAAATACAAACTCCTGTGTTAGGAAGATCTACACATGTTATCAAAATACCTGACAGGCTAAATCTCTAAAAGTACAGGAACTGCACACTTAAGAAGTTTGTGCTGCTGATGTTTGTGTTGAACTGTAAGTGAAATGAATACTGTCTTAAGGTGTCATGTTGCTAGCATAAACATCTCAAGGAAAGGGAGTGTGCTAGTGGAAGGAGTTGGAGATGAGTTGGTAGCAGTTTGGGTTGGATTCAAGATGGATCCCACCACATGATCTTGTGCTTTTGCTCATAATGTATAGTCATTTTAAAATAACCCAAGTTTCTTTATTACAATAAAAGAAACATCAAGGCAAACAAAGAAGTTGTTATGAACATTGCCCAGTGTCCCTAACAAATTGAGAAAGTAAAGCAAAAGTTAATCCCTTCAGAGTCACTGAACATCTGTGGATTCTCCTCCAGCACTCCGACGGCTTCTGTAGCCGCACAAACTCCAGTTTAACCCATTGGAGACCCGAGCTCCAGATCCTAACCTGATACAATCAGGAAGCCTTCAGTGCTTGAGGTTCTTTGGAAACTTTTCTTGCCCTCAGCACCATCTCGAAACCCGGTTCTGATACATGGTTACCACGAGCCAGTCTCTAGAAGCACACAACCTGTATGGGTCCTTCGGCCGCTGAGCCCCTTGCTGGTCTGCTGCCCTGTCACCTCCCCTGTAGGGTCAGCGCCATTGCCTTTCCTTACCAATGGGAGAGGGGGTGCTCTCCCTGTTTCTGGTGCCCTGAGCTCATCCCCTGAAGCCTGCAACCCCCCTCAGGGCATAGACCTCTCGATTCTTCACAGTAAGCTGCTCTGGAAGGTTAGCTCGCATAAAATTCCAAGAATAACAGTAAAATGGATAGAAATTGGCTTCATAGAAGAAAGCAAAGGGTGATGGTGGAAGGTTATTTTTCAAACTGGAGGCCTGTGACTAGTGATCTGCCAGAGGGTTTTGTGTAGGGCCCATTGCTGGTTGTCATCTATATCAATGATTCCAATGAAAATGGATATGGAATGATTAGAAGATCTGTGGATGACACTGAAGCGTCAGGTCAAGAATCCTGCCGAGTTCTAGTTGGAAAAAAAAACGTGTATTTTCTCAGCATCTTTACAACCACATTACAACTTGTGAAGCACTGCTATGAACAAATGTAGACACCATCCACACTCAAAATGATATCACTATTCGTTTATCGATATTACAACTAAGCCCTGCAAGTCCTAGTGGGAATAGCCTAACAAGAAGAATTAGACATGGGAAAAGTGAGCTGGCTGTACATGCTCTGATAATCTTGTTGACCTCTATTTGGTTACCTCTCATCCTTCTTCACCCCAAAGAGAAAAGCACAAGCTCTTTTATCCTTGCCTCATAAGACATATACTGAATGAATCTACTCAAGGGGACCTTGTCAAATGCTTACTAAAATTCATATTCTCCACATCTACTCCCCTTCCTTCATCAGTTTCTTTTGTTTCTTTCTCAAAAAACTCAAGTAGGCTCATGAGGGATGACCTACCCCTCACAAAGCCATACTGACAATACCTGAGAAGGCAATAATTCTCTAAATGCTCATTAATGCTATTGCTAAGAATCCTCTCCAATAGTTTGCCCACCACTGATGAAAGGCTCACATTTCTCTCTATTACCTTTTTAAAACAAGGTGACCTATTCCATCCTCTAATCCTCCGAATCCTCACCTAGGTGTAGGGAGGATGCAAAGATCATTGCCAAAGCCCTAGAAATTCCTTCCCTCACTTTCTGTAGTTGCCTGGGTATTATCTCACCCAGACGCGGGAATGTAACTATCTGCTCAGGAAGGAGAGACCAGAAGTCTCGTCTTCTGAGGCTGCATGGGTGGAATTGAGGAACTGGAAAGGTATAACCACAATCATGGAGTTATATTATAGACCCCCCAATAGTCAATGAGAATTGGAGAAGTAAATTTTAACTTTCCACATATTGACTGGGACACCCATACAGTAAAAGGGCTGGATGGCTTGGAGTCTGTCAAGAATGTTTCCTAAATCAATATATAAATGAACCAACTAGAGAAAGTGCAATACTGGATCTCCTATTAGGGATCGAGATAGGAGAGGTGACAGAAGTATGTGTAGGGGAATATTTTGGGTCCAGTGATCATAATGCCATTACTTTCAAGTTAATTATGGAGATTATGGGCATCAGGTTGAGATTCTAAATTGTAGAAAGGCGAATTTTGAGGAAATGAAAAAGGATCTAGAATGTGTGGATTGGGTCAAGTTGTTTTCAGGCAAGGGTGTGCGAGTTAAATGAAAGACTTTCAAAGATGAAATTTTGAGAGTTCAGAGTTTTTTTGTTTCTGTCAGGGTTAAAGCCAAGGTTAGCAGGGTTAGGGAACTTTGTTTTCGAGGGATATTGGGGATCTGGTTTGGAAGAATACAGAAGTGTACAGCAGGTAGAAGTAACATGGAGCAAATGAGGTAGAAGAGGAGTATAAAAAATACAAGAGAAATCTTAAGAAAGAAATCAGGAAAGCTAAACGAAGGCATGAGGTTTCTCTGGCAAACAATGTGGAAGAGAAACCTAAAGGTTTCTACAGGTATATTAAGAGCAAAAGGATAGTAAGGGAGAAAAATTAGTCCCCTTGAAGATCAGAGTGATCGGCTTTGTATGGAGCCAGAAGTTATGGGGGAGATCTTAAATGGGTTTTTCGCATCAGTATTCACCCATGGAACTGGCACAGAGACTAAGGACGTAAGGAAAACAAGCAGTGAGGTCATGGAACCTATACAGATTAAAAAGGAGGAGGTGTTTGCTCTCTTAAAGCAAATGGGGGTGGATAAATTCCCAGGCCATGGGGGAGATCTTAAATGGGTTTTTCGCATCAGTATTCACCCATGGAACTGGCACAGAGACTAAGGACGTAAGGAAAACAAGCAGTGAGGTCATGGAACCTATACAGATTAAAAAGGAGGAGGTGTTTGCTCTCTTAAAGCAAATGGGGGTGGATAAATTCCCAGGCCTGACAAGATATTCCCTTGGACCTTGAGCGAGGCTAGTGTAGAAATTGCAGGTGTGGTGCCGGAGGATTGGAGGACAGCTCATGTTGTTCCAAGGTTTAAAAAAGGTTACAAAAGTAAACCAGAAATTATAGGCTGGTGACCCTGATGCCAGTAATAGATAAGTAATTTGAAGTCATTCTTAGGGATTAGGTATACAGTTATTTGAGGGATAAACAACATGGCTTTGTGCATGGTAAGCCATGTTGAACCAATCTTATAGAATTTTTCAAAGAGGTTACCAGCAAAGTTAATGAAGGAAAAGCTATGCATGTTGTCTACATAGGAAGGCCTTTGGCAAGGTCTGACATGGGAGGTTAGTGCACTGTCTGTGACTACCTGCGCCTGTCTGCATTCCTGCCTGCCTACTGCAGGGAGGAACCCACTGTACTAGCAGGGAGGTAACCTGAGAGGCTGGCTCCACCTAATCCCTGCCAATCACTGGCCCCATATAAAGGCTCATGCCGGCCCATGGGTAGGAGTAGAGCACATGGAGCCAGAAGGGATACTGAACCTTGTGTGCACGTTATAAGCTAATTAAAGCCTGTAGAACAGCCTTCATAGTTGGAGCTTGTTTGTTCGCACTGCAGTGCATCAGGCTTAGTCAGAAATGTTCAGACACTAGGTTTTCATGGGGAGGTTGCCAACAGGTTTTGACATTCACTACATGGGAGAAGCCAGAGAGTGGTAATGGATGAATGCTTCTCTGACTGGAGGCCTGTGACTAGAGGTGTGCCTCAAGATGATAATATGGTAAATTGGATCAGGAAATTTGCAGATGACACAAAGATTAGCGATGTTCTGGACAATGAGGAAGGCTTTCAAAGCTTGCAGAGGAAGAATGAGGGTATTTAAATTTATGAGGGGTCTAGGCAGAGTAAATGTAAACAGGCTTTTTCCACTGAGGGTATGTAAGATACAAACCAGTGGGCATGGGTTAGGGAAGAGGGGAACATTGGGAGGAACTTCTTCACATAGAAAGTGGTGGGAGTGTGGAACAAGCTTCCACCTGAAATGGTGAATGTGGGCTCAATTTTAATTTTTAAGAAGCATTTGGACAGGTACATGGATTGGAGGAGTATGAGTGTCTGTGGTTGGGGTGCAAGTCAGTGGGACTAGGGAGAATAATAGTTTGGCATGGACTAGAAGGGCTGAAGGAGCTGTTTCTTAACCTCAACATGATCCAGCACATAAGCTTGTTTTATACCGGGGTGGCCAAACCATGGCTCATGAGCCACATGCGGCTCTTTGACCTTTAATATGCGGCTCGTGGAAAATTCAAATATTCTAGAAATTTTAACCACCCTCACCCGCCCGACTCGCGCTGCCGGTCTCTCATCTGCCTGACTCGTGCTGCCGGTCTCTCACCCTCGCCTGCTCGACTAATTTTGTAAAGTGGAAATCTGATTAAAGTATCTCTAATTTTTTGGTTTACCTTTTTTTTACATATTTGTGTCTTTGTAATTCTGAAACTAATGCACATTAACAGTTTAAAAACTGCATGCATTGATACATATTATTGCATTTAATATGCATTTCTTAAAATTTATATAATTTTTTTTGTAACAAAATGTTTATGTAACAATAAAAACATATGTGTGAATTTTGTTCATGTCCTGCAGCTCTCAAGGATGATCTTATCATTTGTGGCTCTTACATTAAGTAAGTTTGGCACCCCTGTTCTATACAGACCTCACATTGATGAAAATTGCACTCACGCCACCCGCAAGCACAAACACGCTTCGAGATCTAGAAAATTCCACTGAAGCAAAATATTAATTTAGGACCTCCACTATCTCATCTGCCTCTTCAAATCCACCATCAATAACAGTCCTCCTCCAAGGTGTACACCATCTTAACTTAGAAATATATCATATGTCCCTCATCCTCATTGGATATAAACCTTGGTTCCACGAATCCAACATCAGAGTGAGAGTACAATCACTTGAGAGGCCAGAGTGATGCACAAAAGGTAAAAATAAAGGTTCCATTACTGTCACGTAATACTACATTTAGAATGTAACATGCATGAAATTCTTGAACTTTTGTCTACCGTAAGAGAGACAGAGAATCGCCAATTTGTTCAGCACCCCTCACAGAAACCTACAGCACCTGGTGTTCCAAGGAGGTCTCCCCTCCAAGACCTGACCAGTCCTGAGCCTGGTTAGCTTCCAAGATCAGACGATCCCCGGTGTATTCAGGCTATTAAATGCTGGTAAAGGCAGCTCACCACCATTTTGCCAAGAGTAATGATTCTTGAAGACAGCTCAGCCTGTTTTGTCCAGGGGAGTGATTTACAAAGGCAGTTCATGACATTTTTTTCTTGGGGAGTGATCTACAGTGACAGCTCACCACCATTTTGTCCAGGGGAGCAATTTACAAGAGCAGATCACCACCATTTTGTCCAGTGGAGCAATTCACAAGAGCAGATCACCACCATTTTGACCAGGGGAGCAATTCACAAGGGCAGTTCACCACCATTTTGTCCAGGGGAGCAATTTACAAGAGCAGATCACCACCATTTTGTCCAGGGGAGCGATTCACAAGGGAAGCTCACCACCATTTTGTCCAGGGGAGCAATTTACAAGAGCAGATCACCACCATTTTGTCCAGGGGAGCGATTCACAAGGGAAGCTCACCACCATTTTGTCCAAGGGAGCAATTTACAAGAGCAGATCACCACCATTTTGTCCAGGGGAGCGATTCACAAGGGAAGCTCACCAGCATTTTTACCAGGGGAGTGATTCACAAGGGAAGCTCACCACCATTTTGTCCAAGGGAGCAATTTACAAGAGCAGATCACCACCATTTTGTCCAGGGGAGCGATTCACAAGGGAAGCTCACCACCATTTTGTCCAGGGGAGCAATTTACAAGAGCAGGTCACCACCATTTTGTCCAGGGGAGCGATTCACAAGGGAAGCTCACCACCATTTTGTCCAGGGGAGCAATTCACAAGGGCAGTTCACCACCATTTTGTCCAGGGGAGCAATTCACAAGGGCAGTTCACCACCATTTTAACCAGGGGAGCGATTCACAAGGGAAGCTCACCACCATTTTGTCCAGAGGAGCAATTTACAAGAGCAGATCACCACCATTTTGTCCAGGGGAGCAATTCACAAGAGCAGATCACCACCATTTTGTCTAAGGGAGTGATTCACAAGGGCAGTTCACCACCATTTTGTCCAGGGGAGTGATTCACAAGGGAATCTCACGACTATTTTGTCCAGGGGAGCAATTTACAAGAGCAGATCACCACCATTTTGTCCAGGGGAGCGATTCACAAGAGCAGATCACCACCATTTTGTCTAGGGGAGCAATTCACAAGCACAGTTCACCACCATTTTGACCAGGGGAGCGATTCACAAGGGAAGCTCACCACCATCTTGTGAGTGACACCTAGATCCTGAAAAGAAGAATAAATAAGAAAAAACAATCATTTGTTTTTTGCTCTGTACAACAGATGGGGTAACCAACACGTACAATAAACAAAGACTCCAGTGACTGGACATTTTATCAAACAGCTTGAAGTGACATTAGTCACATTTACTCCATATCATGCAAAAAAGAACTAGACAATGAAAAATAACATTACTTTATCAATTCCCTTCTGGCATAGTTTAAATGACTGAACAATAGTACAACATCTATCAACTTTTCTAGTCTGCTGAATACTAAAGTATCATAACAATATATGATGTCAGTCACAATCTAAGAATAATCACGGATTAAAGATATAGCTCTCTACAAGAACACATTGTATGTTCTCTTCATTTTTACTAAATAACCCCGAAAATAATTGAATGTTTTATCGGATTATAATTGCTTGCCTTCCTACTGCATTATTTTTTGCAGAAATTACATTACTTCTGTTATTTTTTGTGACTATAGCTGAATGATAATTAGACATTGTGTTGCCTTGTCACTCAGCCCGAGCCTTGCTAACCTTGTTCCAGCATCTGGTCACAGAACAATAACATTGCTGCAAGAATGTAACTAATGTGTGGAAGTGGTCTGTCAATGTATTTTTAAGGTCAGAGAACCATCACAGGGCTAATGAAGCAATGGTGAGTGTAATTATTGTACTAGGGTGTACAATCCATGATTTTGAATGAATATGCAATAGATGTCATCAAGACCTGCGTGGACAAGTGTGTGTCGCACGCACAAACTGGATGTTCCCCAACCAGAAGCCTTGGATGAATCAAAGGATTCAAGAACTACTAAGGATGAGGTCAAGGGCATTTAAGGCCAGGGATCCAGATCGCTACAAAAAGTCCAGGTACGACCTCTGGAAAGCTATTTCTGAAACAAAGTGGCAATTCCAGAGGAAGCTAGAGACAGATACATGCCCACTATGGCAGGGAGACAACCTAGAAGCGTGGGCAAAGATGGCTGTCATGCTTTACTACCCGATGAGTTGAATACATTCTATGCCCAGTTGAGAAGGAGTACTCAATAGTGCCTACAAGAATCACTGCAAAGTCTGAGAACCCTGTGATATCTGTCTCTGAGTCTGATGTCAGAACATCATTGATGAAGCTTCACACCCTGAGGGGTTCCGAGCAGGGTGAAGAAATGATTTTAGAGGCTAGTTACGGCCAGAAATGACACGTAGCTAAATAGAGATCTTGACCCACTACAATTCACCATCGTCACAATCATTTCACAGTAGAAGCAATATCACTAGCTCTCCACTCAGCTCTGGATCATCTCGAAAACAGCAACTCATACATATGGCTGCCCTTCATAGACTACAGCTCAGCCTTCAACACTATTATTCCCTCAGTGCTAGTCAAGACCCACCTCTGCAACTGGATCCTTGAAGACAATATTGTTATGAGCCCAGAGGACCCCAAAACCCAGCAGCAATAGATATTCACAAGACAAATGGTTACTTAAACAAAGGTTGTTTTTAATTATCTTTAAACATGAAAACAGGATCAAACTTAAACTAATCACTATTAACTTATTTAACCTAACTTAACCCCCTTATAATTCTAAACACATGTGTATGTAATGTGTGAGTAAGTTTAGAAAAGTTATTTGATTCACAGTCCAATTTCACTTCTCAGTCCTCCAAGTTCACTGGTTGCAGGCAATTCTTATACTGTGCGCAGAATTTAACATTTATAAATTTCACCAGGCTTTGGTGCTTGAAAGGTAAATGGTTACCGCTCAGGAAGGTTCTTACTAGTTTTCAAAGAGAGATTTGTAATCAACCACGTCAATCTTGCCGAAGAAACTTTCCCCATCAGGGTTTTCCAGATGATAACCTCTTTCTTTCAGGTCACCACAGAGTTCCCTTTTGTTTCTCTTATTTCAAGTGAAACATTAAGCAGCCAGTCCTCTCCTCTTGTATGAACCACAAAGGCTTCAACCAGGTTGAACTAAGCACTCACAACCCAACAAAATGGGGTTTTCCACAAGATTTCCAGTTTGTCCTGTTCCAGTCCCAGCTGCTGCTGCGGCTGAATGGAACTCTCTCTCTCTCTCTCTCTCTCTCTCTCTCTCTCAGAGAAAAACCTGTTTGACTCCCTCTTCTTGCACAGAACCTAATCCTCCATTCTTTCATTTGTTGCTTTTCAAAACAACAATCCAATAGTAAAGTCTCTACAATCTTTTTCCACTAATATTAACCTGCCTAAATGACTGCCGAGCTGTGGGACTCGCATTCATTGTAGGACTCACATTCACAGTGATGAAGTGTTTTGAGGGGCTGATGTTGAAGCCTATCAGCTCCTGTCTGAACAGTCACGTGGATCTGTTCCAATTGGCCTACCACGGCAAAAGGCCTATGGCAGGTGCCATCCCACCGGATCAGGAGTTCCAAGGCCTTGTGTAGATCCAGTGGGGTGGCACCTGCCAAAGGCCTTTTGCCATGGTAGGCTAATTGGAACAGCAAAGATGCATACATCAGGATGCTCTTTATGACTACAGTTCTGCATTCCCCTCAAAACTAAGCAGCAAACTCCAAGACCTTGGCCTCAATACCCCACTGTTTAATTAAATCTTGGATTTCCTTACTTCCAGACCACAATCAGTGAGGAATGTAAGAACATCTTCTGCACAATCTCCATTGGTACCAGAGCACCATGGGGCTGCATTCTTAGCTCCCTGCTCTACTCACTTTACACCTACGACTGTGTGACTCGGTACAAAATGAGCACCATTTGTCGATGATACCACAGTAGTGGGTTGTAGAAAAAGGGGCAATGAATACAGGAGGGAGACTGAAAACATGGCTGAATGATGCACCAACAAAAACCTCACACTGAATGTCACCAAAATCAAGGAGCTTATTGTGGCCTTTAAGAAGGGAAAACTAGAGAAGTACAACCCAGTGATCACTGGCAGATTAGTGGTGGAGAGTAATATCAGCATGAAGAAAGAAGGTCATTCCCTTTACTTCCTCATGAATTTGCAGATATTTGGTATGACATCAAAAACCTTGGCAAATCTCTACAGCTGTGCAGCGAATAGTGTACTGATCAGATGCATCACGCTCTGGAATGGGGCATCTATTCCTCTCAGTGGAAACCCATGCAAAAGGTAATGGACACAGCCCAGTACATCACAGGTAAAACCCACCCCACCACCAAGAGCACCTCGAGGGAATGCTTCAGTCAGTGAGCAGCAGCAATCATCAAGGATCCACATCACCCAGATCATGCTCTGATCTCACTGATGCCATCAGGAAAGAGGTGTAGGTGACATAATACATGTACCACCAGGTTCAGGAACAGTTGCTACCCCTCCACCACCAGAATCCTAAACCACAAACTCCATTTAAGGACTTTTACTTTGCACTTTATTTATTATTGATTTATTTTTCTGTATTACACAGTCAATTTGTTTACATTTCTCTCTTTTGTGTATGTATCTTTCTTGAGTTCTTTTTTTTTTGCATTACCGAAAAGTAAAAGTTCTGCCTGGCCCACTGAAAAAAAGAATCTCAGGGTTGTATGCGATGTCATGTATGCAGTCTGACAATAAATCTGAACTTTGAAGAAACCCTTCTCCCAATTTGCAGTTAGATAAATTTTTCAACAAATGCAGACTGTGAGAACAACTCCCCAATGAACTCAGACATGCACTTAAAATGTACCTTGTAGCTCAAATCGAAGACAAAACTAATTCAAATGAATAAGTTTGGCTGCAGTTCATAATAATTAATAAGAAATATTTTCTATAAATTGATGTTTCTTCTGATTTCTACTGTAGAATAAGTTTTATTGAATTTTTATATCCAAAGCGTCATGATGTCAACTAAACTAATTATCGAGTTCTATCTGATTTTTACCGATTGAGCTCACTGAAAGGGAAACTTGATATTACATTACCTGCCACATTGGACTATTCACCAGAGATGTGAACAGATAATTCATGGTGATCTTGGTTCAAATCTAACAGTGACAGTGAAGGAGATTGAAATCAATTTTTAAAATAAATCTAGAAATAAGAGGATTGGTGTCCATAAAAGTGGCCTTGAAACTATCAAATTGTTGGTCAAATCTACGCAGTTGCCAAATTTTATGGGGGGAGAAGGAGGCCTGATTTACCGTAGAAAGAGGATTAAATATTGTGTTTGTTATTAGCACCAATATTACGAGTTAAATGTACCATGCTTCCATAAATACTGTCACAGGGGATGAGCATTGCCTCAGAGAAGACAAATTTAGTGGATCAACGTCTCTAAAATAGTGCCAAGTTTAAAAGCAAGTAACATAAATTATTTTGTCAAATATATATTTTTCATTTAATTTAGAGTTACAGCATGGGCCTTTTGGTCCACAAACCCATGCTGCCGAACTGCACCCATGTGACCAAATAATCTACTAACCCTTTGCTTCTTTGGAATGTGGGAGGAAACTGGAGAACCTGGAGGAAACCCATGCAGACATGAGAAGAATGTAAAAATTCCTTACAGACACTGGCAGATTTGAACCCGGGTCACTGGCACTGATACACCATTCCACTTGCTATGTCACCCTCCTGTTACTCATTGTGGCGGCACAGAGGAATGTGCATCTAACATTCAGAAGAGGTTTTTTTTTATCAGAGATAAATATGGAACATTATAGATTGTTATAAATAATTAAATCAACTTCTAAACATTTTAAGAGAAGTGACCGCTTTAGTTCCAGGCTTAGCTGAGCCAGATAATCAGGAAAATTTCAGAACAAGTTAAATAAATGACAAAAAAATTTCCTTCAAAATACTAAAAGAAATGGGGCTTGGCATTACCTAATCTGAGACTTTAATTACTGGGAAGAAAACATTAGATATGTCATTATTTGGATACATTATCATGAATATTCAGGTGCCTCAGGATGGATTGCTTTAGAAATTAAATCCATTAAAAAGACATTCTCTTATCTCAATACTTGGAACATGTTTGCATTTTTCACTCTCCAAATTAACTGATAATTTGGTAGTTAGACATAACTTTGCATATTTTGGTTCCAATTTAGAAAGCACTTTGGTTATCACAGATTTTTATTAATTAGTCCAATTGTTCAAAATTTTTTAACCTTTGGTTCAAGACATTGGACATACTGAATGGTCATTGGACATTGGACATACTAAATGGACATTGGACATACTGAATGGACATTGGACATACTGAATGGACATTGGACATACTGAATGGACATTGGACATTGGACATACAAAATGGACATTGGACATACTGAATGGACATTGGACATACTGAATGGACATTGGACATACTGAATGGACATTGGACATTGGACATACTGAATGGATATTGGACATTGGACATACTGAATGGAAATTGGACATACTGAATGGACATTGGACATACTGAATGGACATTGGACATACTGAATTGACATTGGACATACTGAATGGACATTGGACATACTGAATGAACATTGGACATACTGAATGGACATTGGACATTGGACATACTGAATGGACATTGGACATACTGAATGGTCATTGGACATTGGACATACTGAATGGACATTGGACATACTGAATGGACATTGGACATACTGAATGGTCTACGTTGGCTATTCAATCTTTCTTTGACTTGTACATAGACCAAAATTTTGCCTCTTTTGAGAAATTATCTGCCAAATTTAAATGACCTAATCAACATTTTTTTCACTATTTCCAGATTAGGAGCTTCTTAAACTCCTTCCCCAATATTTAGATTTTAATCTTATCTAGGAAGTATATAATTTTAAACCTAATCACAAATGACTGCTCTCAGCCCTTTATGAACTATGTTTAAGATGTAGTGATAATTCTTTATCTAACCTTAAAGAAAGTTTGGGAACATGACTTTCACCAACAGCTTGCTGAAAATGCATGGGATCTATTTTGAAAATGTACATTCATCCTCTCTCTGTGCTGCACATTCCTGATTATAATTTAAAGTAGTCCATAGGGCTTAGTATTGCAAAGTTCAATGAGCTAAATTTTACCCCAATATATCCTCTAAATGTGCTAAGAGTCCAACTCAGGAAGGTACTTTATATCATATGTTCTGGCTATGTCCCTCACTCTGTAACTACTGGAAAAAGGAATTTACTACACTATCTTTAATTCTTGATATAAATCTCTCTCCCAGCCCTTTTATTGCTATTTTTGGAATGAGCGGCCCAATGGACTTAATTTTAACTCCATCTCAATCTCATGCAGTTGTTTTGCTTCCCTGATTGCTCAAGGCTCATTTTGCTGTGGTGGAAAGATGTTTTCCCTCCCACACATACACAATGGTTATTGCATTTGATAGCATCCCTCTCTCTAGAGAAAATTAGGTGTTCAACTACTAAAATTAGTACAAATATTTATTTTTCTCCTTGGGATTCTCTTATCAATTATTGTCAAAATGTATAGATCAATTATTTTTGGTCTTTCTTTTAACCTTTTGCTTCTGAACCTATTAGTTTTGAAATCAGTAGTTTATGCCTGAATTTGATACCAATCGCTCCTATAATAAGTTGGGGTTAGAAATTTAATTCGATCAGTTATAGATTTTTATGGTCAATGACATGGATCATACTTATCTTGTTTACATTTGCTATCTTTAATTTTAATTTATTGTTTCCTGAATATTATATCTTATGTATCTATGTATCCAATATTATTTTTTCAAAAGCCAATAAAAAAGACTGAAAAAGGAAATAAATAAATGGCATTAAGGTAGGTGGATGTCCTGCGGGACTGAAGTAAAGGACCCATAGACTTGTCTACTGATGGGGAACAGAACACAGGGTGATAGCTTGAATGGTGGTGAATTAATTTAACCATTTATGCTGGGATTCTGAAATCAGGGATTCAGTTTTTATTGATATCTCAAAATGTCCTTGAACAATTATCACCAGTGTCCTCCAGAATTCTGTGAAATTGCATTTCACTAGATGTTTTATGAACATCCTTTCTCACTTTCTTCTGACTCCCTATAAATCATCCCTACAAGAGAGCTCTAGTATTTTGGCTGCTTGGTACTGGGTTTGCAAAGCATGGCCTCCTCATTGAGTGGAGTTCAACAGGAAAGCCTGCAGATGTGGGGATTGTAGTACAATTCACAAAAGTGCTGGAGAAACTCAGCTGGCTATGCAGCATCTGTGGGGAGTAAAGGGTAGTGTATGTTTCGGGCCTGAGCCCTTCATCAGGTGTGAGCAGAAGACAGGCAGGTGCCTGAATAAAAAGGTGGTGGGAGGGGCAAGGAGAGGAGAGGAGGGAGGAAGGGCAGGGGAAGGAGCTAACAGGTGGGGAGAGTTGGAGTGGGAACACGTGATGTCTTAGGGGATGGTGGCCGAGTTCAGGGAATGGTGGGCCCCTCAGTGGATCGTGTGGGTGGTACATGATAAAAATCATGTTTTAATATGACATGAATACTGTGTAATAGAGAGGTGGTCATAATTACTGTCTCTCTCATGGTTTTGTTGACACTTGTTATGGTGGTTTTTGGTTTTAGTTGTAGCTCTGTGTGTGTTTTGTGTTTGAATAAAGTTTGTATGTTTAAAATAAAAAAAAGGACCTAACAGGGTGGTTCTACTGTAGGTGGGAGAGTAGAGGAGAAAAATGCTGAAAGTGATAGGGGAGAAGTTAGCTTTCTGAATCTAGACGGAATGTTGAAGCTGCTTCACCTCTCCCTCCAGTGGGTTTGGGAGATAGTATCTAGAGATGTCTCCTGTAGGTAGGTCTCAGAACCACCAAGGCAGATATCAAAGCTGTCTGGTAGACCCAAATTTTTTTAATATGCCAGGCTTAAAGTTTATATCTTCAGAAAAGATTTTTCTGAGCCAGGGTGAACGACATCATCAATGTCAACCTCACTGAGAAGAGGAACACAAGAGAGAAGAAGTATTTGACATTTCCCAAGTTTGCTATTAACCATTACTGTGAGAGGACTGTGTTGTCCATCAAGTCACTAATGTCATCTTCCATCTGGTGACTCTCCAAATGGATGGCATTAATATCAACTTATCTTTTTTCCATTAAACAAGCCCCTTTCTTCTTCCCCATGTCACCTTTCCCCTAGTTCTCTCTCTTTCTCTCTCTCTCTCTCTCTCTCTCTCTCTCTCTCTCTCTCTCTCTCTCTCTCTCTCACTCTCTCTATTTTTCCCTTTTCTTCCCTCTGTTTCCTTTCGCAGAGTCAAAATCAATTCTCACTTTTCCTTTTATCATATCCAATTAACACCATTTGTCTGGACTCCTCCCTCTACCAGTCTTCAGTCTTCATTTAGATGCCTTCCTGGTTTTTTTTTTGCTTATATCTTGAAGAGCTCAGGCCTGAAACATCTATAATATATCTTTACCTCCTATGGACACTGCAAGGCAGGCAGAGCTTCTCCAGGATTTACTGAGTGCTTGCAGCTCAGCCTTTGGATGTGTGCAAACACAAGCCTCCTCTGCGTACTATAGTCGACCTCAGAGTTAATGAAACTTTGGCGTGGAGTGTAAGCACATTGAATGTTTTCCCACGAGTCCTGCAGATCAGCAGAAGAAGAATTGAGAGAGATCCAAGAAAATGGCTCATCACCATCTTACCTTTAATGACCACAGCTCATATGTGATTAAAATAATCAAAAGAGGTAGATTTAGGAGGAAAGAGATACAGGAAAGGTGCAGTTTAGGGAGTATACTCCAGAGCTAAATATTGGGCACTTGAATGCATAGCTGCCAATGGTGGATTGGTAGCTCAGGAGGTTTTATGAATAGGAGAAGTGACCATGAGGAAACCTGTTCATCCAACTGTAATGGAAACTGAATTTCAAAATAGTCTATCAAAAATAGAGATACAATGAAAGACCATATTACCATAATATTTTTTTAAATTTAAATTGGTAATAAGTCAATGAGAAGAATCCATGGAAAAATGTAGTCATGTTAATTACAGTTGAAAGGCAATTCACTGTTTTTGAGTTTCATTTGCTTCAGGGGATTAAAACTATATTTGATTACGATTTTATCAGAGAGTACATAAAATTATATTTGATTACGATTCTATCAGAGAGTACATAAAATGATTTATTTGAGTGTTTGCAAATGCTGGAGCTCATTGATTGCACATATTTACATTGTAAAGATGTCTGATCATTTAGAAAGTTTGTTCACAAACTTTATAAAAAGTGATTTGTTTTGAAACCAGTGAATAGGTCTGCAACAGCCAATATTAGAAAATCCACCTGCAGAATGGGTTCTCCACTGGAAACCAGAAACAGAATTTTAGATCAGGATTTATTGTCGCGAACACGTCAGAAAAGGTGTTGCCTGGCCCCACCATTATCGGTGCAAATATTGCTGTAAAAATACATTCAAAAATAAATAAATTAGTGCCAGAAAAAAAGAGAAAGTGAGATGACTCATTGTCCGTTCAGGAATCTGATGGCAGAGGGGAAGAAGCTGCTCTTGTGCCACTGGGTGCTCATCCTCAGGCTCCTGCGCCTCCTTCCCAATGGTAACAGTGTGAACAGGGCAAGGCCTACGTGGTGAAGTTAGAGCCGCTTTCGAAAGTTGTCCTCGATGGAGTGAAGACTGATGCCTGTGATGGTACTGGCTAAGTCAACAGCTCTCTGTAGTTTTTACTTTCCCTGAGCATTGGCGCCTCCATGCCAGACGGTGATGCAACCAGTTAGAATGCTCGCCACGGTGCACTGTAGAAATTTGCAAGAGTCCATGCTTTCAAGATTAAAATAGAGAAGTAAACATCCTTCTGATAGGAATGTCTGCATAACTGTTCAAATGACAATCACGCTCCTCCAGAAAGCAATAGAATTCATTTTGAATGGTTTAGCATTATAAAGTTAAAAAGCAAGCAAGGGATTTGAAAACTCTGATTGATACAGCTCCTATATTAATGATTGAACAGACACATTTTGCTTGTTAAAATGAAGGAAACATGATGCTTCTTTATTGCCTCACATTAGCTACTGCACATGCTCTAAGCAATACACATTGCTCTTTGAAAGGAGAAGCATGGTGTCCTTCAAGTGGAAATAATAACATACGACGCAATTTTGAAGTAGAAAGCACACTAATATTGTATATAGTGGATACGTGAAATAAAACACAATTTGTGCTGGAAAGTACACTGATATTGCATAAGATCCTTAAAGAAATCCTTCACTACATCGACAGGATAGATTTTTGTGCCATTGCGGGAGAGGTAATTTGGTGAGAGAAGCTCTCACCCAAAGCAATGAGCCTGGCTTTAATTTATATACAAAGATTTGACTGAGAGGAGGATCAGAGGAGGAACCACAGATCTGTCACGTCCAAGAGAAACATAGGGCAAACTTCAGACCCGTGTTCTAGAGTTTCTGTTTAACTCCATCATCCACAACCTGAAGAGATGTGCAGACAGCAAATCTAAGCAACTTTGATGTGTTCTTTCCTGTTTCTTCTCAGTAATTTTCCATTTTACAACTAAAACATCGATGTGTCCTAATACATATTTTAGCAGTACTTTCTCTGTTAGTGCAAGGATCTGCATTTATTATTAACCATGGTTAAAATGTCCTGGTAAGAAACACTAATGACTTTAGAATATTTGGTAATATCATTATTCGTAGATTCATCTCCATAGAAACAGAAACGTCACAGCATAAAACTTGTCTTCCTATATATAGAGGTCAATAAAACATAATGGATATATAAAACTAATTCATTAGGAGTAGTGTTAATGGCACGACCTGTGAAAGTAAGTTTAAATCAGGGTAAAATTATACAAATTATAGACATTTAAAAGCCGTGAATGTTAACAGTTTGCTGAGAGGATATTTTAAAGCACAGAAACTGAATCAACTGCTCTGTGCTTTTTATCCTGCCCATTCAATTTCAAAGAAAAGTTGAACATTTTATTGAGTAGCTCAGCCCATGATATTCATTCTGGATCCATCTGACTGAACAATGCGCGAAGAACTCCAAATATCTTCAGTTGCATCCATGGGTGCAGACATGCAAACCCTACATCAGGCACCAGCTACAGATTTTTCAATGGCTTGTACCGACCATTAGCAAGCAGGGTTTTGAAGTGGCTCTGAGGCCTGTTTATAATATAAATGATAGGGAATCTCCTGGAAAAGTAAACCCAGAAGATTCTAAATTATTTCCTTATTGTTGATGAAAACTTGTCACTCCCAATGAAATTGGAAGTAAAACATGGAAATCTGTAGACCCCGTAGTTGAAGTAAAAACATAATACTGGAGAAATTCAATAGGTCAATCAGTGACCTTTATTTAGTAAAGGTAAAATTACATTTTTACTTTTACTATCTAAAGGACTTTGTTTGACGTGCTGAGTTTCTCCAGCATTGTGTTTTTTCTCCCCCTATAATTACTGGAATCTCATATTCAATGCATGTATTTTGTTTCTTGCTTTTGGCCTCCACGAGGTGTGTTGCATGTATTCATGGGTTTGTTGCTGAATGCCTCTTTGGAATTCCCATTCACCTTGCAGATAATTACATGCCAATATCCGAAGAGAAGGAACAGCCTTACTGCAGCAACTGTTGACAATGAATATTATATTTAATGCAGGAGGAAGGGTAAGAACATCACATTTTAAGTGTTGGGATAATTAAATGTCATTGTGGTCCAGGTACCAACTATAAATAATGCAGGCCTTTATTGTTGAGTTAGACATGAGGGAACCATTATTTAAGTCTGGACTGAGGGGGAGGTAATAAGTGAAAGTGTGACAACTGATTGCAACCACCCGCAAAGGGCTAAACTTTCAACAAATGGCTGCATTTATCTGCTGACAAAATGTAACACATTTTATTTGCCAGGACAAAAGAAGATTGTTGTTTGCTGCTAGGCACACAATGTGGTTAACAAGGTAAATGTCCCAAGAAGTTTCAAAGAGTTTTATTAAATAAATTTGAATGCCACATCACACGCAAGGCTGGTGAGTAGAAGCTCAAGGAGATGGATTTTGAGAAGCATTTTAAATGGGTAATGAGGCAGAGAGATAATGGAGGTCAGTGTCTTGGTTTCTGAATATTTCACTGCTTGGGATGGAATGATAAAGATTTAGGATCAAGGCAGACCTTGAGGACAGAGAGCCAAATGAGTTGTACAGCATGAGTATGTTACAGATAGGAATGGAGGTAGCCTCCAAAGGTTTTGAAGAGAAGGAAGAGAATTATAAAGCATAGGTTCTGCTTGGCCACGGATGACTGGAAGTTATTGGGCACTCCTGCATCTGTGCAATATCAGGTGCAAATGGTAACAATGATGTTTACTTCCCAAGTCTGAACTTAAAAGGAGAAGATCAAATAACATGGTAAACACACGGGTTTTCTGGACAGGTGCCCTATAAAGTGGTGCAGGGTTTCTTCTGTTCTGATGTATTCTGATCACAAATTTACTACATTGAGGAAAGAGTGTGAAGCTTGCATTTCTGCAAGGAGGTTTGGAGTAATCTTTGAATCTTTTCCCCTCTCATCCTGTTGATTCTTGAAGAGAGTGTCAATTTCAAGATTCTGATTTGGACCTGTGAATAACAGGGGCTGCCAATATCACAAACTGAAAGTAAATATGGATTCATTTCTGAGGGTGTTCACCTGGGAGGTGACATTGATATTGATTTCTTCACTCTTCTGAGACAGCATTGAAGATAGCTTTCCAATGCTTTGAGTCAGGCTGTAGAGAGTCCAGGTCTCGGTGCCACTCAGAATCACTGCAGACCATTTTTACTTTGGCAAATTTAAGGTTGTGTTCTTCAAGGACAATTTTCCTTCGTCAAACAAAGGTTGCGAAGCGGAATGAAAAAATCAAGAATTTCATCATTAATGCTTGTCTTTATTGAGAAGTGGTAGCTTCTTTGAAATATAGGAGGAAACCCACACAGATACAAGGAGCACACACAAACTCCTTATAGAGAGCAACAGATTCGAATGCAGTTCGCTGGGGCTGTAATAACATTACATTATAACCATTAGAGTGGCCGTTCCAAAGGAGGACATGGTTATATATTACCATCTATACACAGAGTGTTGGCTTTTGTTGTTTAATTTAAGCAGTATTGCAAAAAGAAACAAATTCAAGCGCACTGTATATATAGAGTAACCCTCCTTTGGAATGGCCACCCTAAATTGCACCCATCTTGGGATGGGAATATTGGAATGAATTTGAGTTGGATCACCAGCTCTGTATATCTGATTGCACCTGTAGCAGGGCCTGTCTTTTGGAGTCTCGTGTTAAATGATTTAATTCTTTGTGTCAGCGAATCTCTCTGCAGCAATCCTCAAATCGGACTTTTTACATTGCCTTAGGTTTTCCTTTAAGATATTGTGTAAGAATAGCATAAGGAAGCTGAATGAGCATGGGTAAAACATCTTGAAAATTAAATCAGATTAAATCATACGAGTAATGTAAAAAAAGGAAACAACTTGGGAGGAGAGTTGTTAATCTATTGATGAGAGGAAATGGCAGTGCTATTTTATAAGCACCATCTGTTACAACTGAAGAATAGCATAGTGATCTGAATAATATTACAATGGATAAAAGAGATATTTTAAATGTCTTTATTAGAGCAATGAGTGGCAAGTTGCTATAGGTACACAGTAGTTGTGTTACTGGATAAATGGTCAGAGCCCCTCAATGTTAATCCAAGGAAGTGAATTCAAATCCATCATTGCAGCCAAGGCATGTTTACTTCAAGTAAATGAAAAAAAAGCTGAAGTCCTTCAAGGAATTAAATCTGCTGCCCTCATCAGAATGGACCAAACTAAACCCAAGTGTGCTTCAACAATGGTGTTAGAACTATAGAACCATGGAACATTACAGCACAGAATACAGACCCTTCAGCCTTTCTAGACTGTGCTAAACTATTATTCTGCCTTGTCCCAGTCACCTGCGCTCATTTCATATCTCTCCATGCACCACCATCGCCCCCCAACACACCCTCCTCCCCCCCACCCCACCCTGGCCCCATCCATGTAACTGTTGAAGTTTTTCTTAAATGTTAAAATTGACCTGGTATTCACCATTTCAGCAAGCAGCACAATTCACATTCTCAGCACTCTTTGTGTGAAGAAATTCCCCCTAATTTTCTGCTTAAACTATTCCTTTTACACCTTTCACCCATGTCCTCTGGTTTGTATCTCACCTGACCTCAGTGGAAAACAGCTTACTTGCATTTAATCTGTCTATATCCAGCATCATTTAGATGTCATAAAAAGCTATTTAATTCAGCGGGACACTTTGAATGAACATTAAATGCTGCTATGATTGGTAATATTCACATCCTGTGAATCAATTTGGATGTTATCTAAGCAATTTTAGCCTAACAGTCGACTGGGGAAGGTAAACAAGGCAAAGGAATTCACGATAAATAATGGAATACAAAGAGATACGGTAGCAGGCCGAGCAACCTTGCGGTTAGATGGACTGAATCGCCGCCCCAGTCATCTGACACAAGAAGGTGTGGCCCCCCCTTCCCGTCTGAGGAGAAGCCCATGATTGGCGACACGCATTACGTGGGGTATGGCAATGCTTCCGTGTTGCGTGCTGCTGGATGGGGAGTGATGCCACGATGCACTGACGCCACTCCCTAAGGCCAGTATGCCCCTCACAGGAAGTGGACGGTCTTCTCGAGCAGTGCAAGGAATTCAAAATGAAGTTCAGTTACTGGTTCACCTTGTGCTGTGTGGACGTCTCTCATTTTGGTAGCACTGCTGTTAGCAGATGCTACCATGGTGACCCCAACAGTTCCAATGTCTTTGAACTCACCTCGAATGCACCGCTACAGTCGCAATGGCTATGACCAACACTAAGGGCGTGCATTTGACACCCTTCTGGACAAATCAGTCCAGGAATTGGTTACAACTGGCTGAGTCACAGTTCCAGATCAGAGGCATTATCTACAAGGATACCAAGTCCTGGAATGTCAATAGTGCCCTGGGCACCACTACAGCAGCAAAAGTAAGCTCCTTATTAGAAAATCCTCCTATGGAGCATATGTACGAACAATTCCAGCATTTCCTCCTGATTCCCTGGAATTCAGCTGACACAAGTGCGCCATCCGCATCCTGAATATGCAAGGCCTCGGTGATAGGAACCCCTCCGAGGACATGCGTGAAATGGTGGCCTTAGCAGACAGACACACAAATTGTTTCTTGTTCAAGTCCCTTTTCCTATCCAAGCTACCGGTGAACGTTTCCTCAGCAATATGCGACATGGATTTCAGCGCCACACACCCGGCAACAGAGCTCCATACATGTGCAACAGATCTACGCCATTGGGGCCGCCAGTTCAGCCCCACCACCGGGCCCCCCTGCAGTAGCTGTGGCCCAGCCACAATGTAACAAGCGCTCAGACAAACAGAACATTTACTGTTTCTATCACCACAGATAGGGCCATAACACTCGGCGGTGTGTTCCTCAATGCTCATACTCCAACACCAAGTCAAGCACAGTGGCGGGAAGTGGATAGGCTAACTGCCGATAGTGGCCTCAGCACTTGGCACACATAAAAGCCTAATCTACCTGAGGGACCAGCGAACAAAGAGGGATTTCCTAGTCAACACGGGCACAGAAATAAGCCTCATTCCGCTGACGTATTTCAAACTCAAACACAATCCCAAGGGCCTTCCCCTGCAGGCAGCCAATGGTTCTTCCAATATGAGTTTTGACACCTGCCTGGTCACAATCCACACCATGGACACGTTTTTCCACTGGAAATGTACAATTGCATCAGTGGGACAAGCCCTACTCGGAGCAGATTTCCTCCGGGCACACGAGCTCCTGGTGGACATCAACAAATGCCATTTTGTCAATGCTACCATGTTCCAGACATACCCCCTCATTCTATGGCAACATTCTTTTCTACAGTTAGGAATCCATGCTTTGGACTGTAATGAATATGCCCTCCTACTGGCCAAGTACCCATCATTGTTGGTGCCCAACATCTACAATGCTAAACCAGCACATGGCATGTAGCACCACATTGAGGCCATGGGCGCCCAGTGTATGCACGGGCACAGAGCCTCCCACAGGACAAACTCCTTCAAACCAAGACCGAATTTGCGGCTATGGAGATTTGGGTATCATCCTTACTCAGACAGCCCCTGGGCCTCCCAGCTGTATGGTCCAGAAGAGCTCCAGTGGTTGGTGCCCAAGTGGTAACTACAGTCGACTCAACGACGCTACAATCCCAGATGAATACCCCACCCCACACATCCAGGATTTTGCTACGAGTTTCCAAAGCTGCCGGATCTTTTCCAAAGTGGACTTCATCGAAGGGTATCATCAGATTCTGGTGCATCCTAATGATGTCCTGAAAACGGCCATTATTACACCTTTTGGTCTTTTCAAGTTCCTGTGGATGCCTTTCAGTCTAAAGAACTCCGCCCAGACATTTCAGCATCTAATGGACATGGTTGGCAGGGACCTCGATTTCATCTTCATTTACCTGGATGACATTCTCATCACCAGCCCTGAAGCCAACACACTCAGGACGCACCTGACTCACCTTTTCGACAGGTTGCAGGACTTAGGACTCACGGAGACATGGCTAAATGCCATTTCAGCCTGGAAACTATCAATTTCCTGGGACACCGTATCACCTGAGAGAGGGCCAAACCACTGCTAGATAAGGTGGAAGTCATCCAACGTTTTCGCAGGCCGACCACAATCAAAGGCCTACAAGTATTTCTAGGGATGGTAAACTTCTATCATCCTTTCCTCCTGGGAGTGAATACCCTCATGCAACCCCATTCGACTTCATCAAACTCAGCAAGAAGGCACTACAGTGGCAGCACTGCCGGTGGCCACATCTTTGGCCCTTCCAGATTTTTATTCCTCCCCGGCCCTTACAACAGATGCATTGGAACTCAAGTACAGTGTGTTTGACCATGAAATGTTGGCCCTGTACCTGGCAATACAAAATTTCCAGTACATGTTAGAAGGATGGGTTTTTGTTGCCTACGCAGACCACCAACAACTCACCATGCACTCAGCAAGGTTTCGGACTGTAGTCAGTGAAGCAACAATGACACCTCTCCTACATTTCTGAGTATACAATGGACATTCGCCACGTCTCAGGCAAATCCATTTCAGTGACCAATGCACTGTCCAGACCGGCCATCACCGCTACCTCAGGAGGGCTCGATGTTGCTCAGCTAGTCAAAGTCCAATCAGAGAATGCGGACATCTAGGCCTACCAGATCGCCATCACCAGCCTGAAGGTTAGCGATTTCTATCCTTCACAGGGGAGCCCGACTTTATTGTGCGACATGTTCACAGGCTTCCCCAGACCCCTCCTACCCACGACCTGGCAACAGCACACTTTTGACCAAATACAAGGTCTGTCACAGCCTTCCATAAGATCCATATTCCACCTGCTGTCTAACAAGTTTGTGTGGCACGGCCTCTGCCGCTATGTAACACTGGGCTAAGACTTGTTTGGACTGCCAACACACCAAAGTGCACAGACACACCAAGTCCCGCTCCAGAGCTTCCACTGTTTTAACTATGTGCACGTGGACATTGTCGGCCCGCTCCCTGTAAGCAGTACTTATTCGCAGTAATCGATCATTTTACCCGTTGACCGGAAGTGATACCCCCGCCCACATATGACACAGAGACTTGCACCAGAGCTTTCTTGTCCATTTTGGTCGCACGTTTTGGAGTCCCGACCCTCATCACCTTGTACCGAGGGAATCCAGTTCACGTCCTCACTCTGGGCCAACCAAGCCAAGTTCTGCGGCAGCCAGTTACACCACATCACGGCCTACCATCCCCAGGCAAACAGCCTCATTGAACATTTCCACTGCCATCTGACAGCAGTCCTGAAAGCTCGACTACAAGACCCTAATTGGATGGATGAACTCCCATGGGTGTTGTTAGGAATTCGCACAGAACCAAAAGAAGATCTACTAGCATTTTCAGCCAAGATGGTGTATAGCTCCCTGCTTACCAACCCAGGGAACATTCATTTCAACCCTCTCGGCCCACAGCCCAGTATTCTAGATGCCCTCCAGTGAATGAGGGGACAAACAGGTAGATAGAAACCTCTGCCAACTTCCCAACATGGCTCTCCACCCTGCCACATCCCGGCAAACCTTCAGTCCATCAAATTTTTTTTCATGTGGAGAGGAGAGAAAGGGAAATCCCTACAATGTCCCTACGAAGGCCTATTCAATGTTTTGCAGTGCAACTGTGTTGTGTTCACTTTGGACATTGGCGGGTGACAAGACAGGTTTTCCATTGACCGCCTCAAGGCAGCACATCTGAACTCAAACCATCCTCTCCCAAATCCCCAGGTCAGACACAGGGGCTGCCTGCCCAAAAACAGTACGGTAACTTGCTTAAAGAGTGGCAGTGATACTGTGGGTGGAGGGTGTTACGTAGCGGCCCAAGCAACCGTGCAGTTAGATGGGCCAAATCGTTGTGTCAGTCATCAGACACAAGATGGCACGGGACCCCCCTTCCCTTCCGAGGTGAAGCCCGTGGTTGTTGACACGCATTGCCCAGGGAACAATGACGCTTCCATTTTGCTTGCTGCTGTACAAGGAGTAACGCCGCAATGCGCTGACGTCACTTCCTAAGGCCAATGTGCTCCTCACAGGAAGTGTGCGGTCTCTTCAAGCAGTGCGAGGAATTCAAAATTAAGTTCAGTTACTGGTTCACCTCGTGATGTGTGGACACCTCTCATTTCAGTCATGCTGCCGTTAGCAGACACTACAATACAGAGAAATCCTAGAGTCCAAAGTCTGTCTCAGGATTCTTGAAGGTGTCAGGACAAGTCATGTATGGTTTTTGCGTATTGAGTACAGACATTGGGAGGTCATGATGAAGTAGTACAGGGTGTTGGGAAATTCTCTTTTGGACTATTGTGTTCAGATTTTATCACTCTGCATTAGGAAAGATGATGTCAAGCGGGAGAGAGTGTATTTGCAAGAACGTTGCCATAATTCAGAGGCCTGAGCTATAGCAAGAGATTGAGCAGGCTTGGGCTTTATCCCGTAGAGCACTGGAGAATGAGGGGCGATCTCATCGAGATGTACAAAATTCCTCTCTTGGGATAGATTGTGCAGAGTCTTTTGCCTGGATTAAGGTAATTGGTAAACAAACCATGTGGTTCAGGTCGGTACTTTTTGCAATATTTAAGAAACATTTGGATGGGCTGAGAGGGATATAGGCAGAATATCTGCAGTGAGGTTGAGCAGGTAAAGGTTCCATTACTGGAACTCAATACTCCATTTAGAATGTAACATGCATGAAATTCTTTGATCCTTGTCCCCCATAAGAGAGGCAGAAGGTCGCCAGCGCCCCTCACAGAAATCTACAGCACCTGGTGTTCCAAGGCGGTCTCCCCTCTAAGTACTGACCAGGCCTGAGCCTGCTTAGCTTCCAAGACTAGGCAATCTCATGCATATTCAGGATATTAGGCTGGTATATGCAGGCAGATGGGACTAGTGTGGATGGAACATTTTGGTTGATAAAGGCAGGTTGGGCCAAAGTTACCATGCTATATGACTCCATGACTGTGATATTATGAAGATTAGAGTGATCAAATTATTAAAGCCACTCATAGAGATATACAGCATGGAAGCAAACCCTTTAGCCCGTCGAAGCTGTGCCAGATATCAAGTACCCATTTGGTCTTTTCCCAAATTCTTACCATCTTTATTTCCGGACACTCCTAACTATTCCCCTAAGCTTCTACTACTCGCAGCAGTGGCAATTTACTGCGGCTAATTAACTTACCAGCTGAAGTATTTTACCCTACACTGAGAAAGGACTGAACATTCAGCACTTACCTTTCATAAACTGTTTCCAGTTATTGCTCTCCCTTGTGTGTCGGGTTGCATTTATTCATTTTCACTACCAGTGTATTTTCTCGATCTTCTCTTGATGTCTAAATATAATCAATGAAAGCCCTTGTAATAAACCATCATCTTGACAAGCCTAATGTTAGCACTAAGAGTCAAGTCACTTTTATCACAAAGACATATAGCAAGCCTTTGATTTTCCAGACTTGATCCATTTATCTTCCAGCAGCTTCTAAAGCAAATGCAAAGCCTGGGCTTAAGGTTGTGTTTTATTACTGGAATAAAGTTCAGACAGATGCCAGAGTACGCCAAGCGCAAACTTGGGAATTCTCTCTTTGTGTGGAAATAATAAGATCCATATGTGAAGGTGTAAAAGACCATTATATCTTGCTCAAAATCTGGTTTCCTCGTATATACAATAAAATGTCCAGTATCTGGGAACTTGGTAGATGCCAGATAAGTCAATTTGCTGGTTCCTTGAGATTGCTTGTTGCATGTTTGGCAAACTGACTGCTAGCAGGCACCTATTTTAAACTTTCATATTTTTGACAATTCCTTTTGTGTTAGTTGCTTGAGGCCACTGGTTGCTTGAATTCCATAATGGGGATTTTACTGTCGAAGGAAAACAAATCCATTAAAATCTTGATCTACTCATAACCCAGTAACGTCCACTTCTACAGCTTAATTCCTGCTGTGTGTTTACCTCCTTGGTTTCAATGATGTTAGCCTCTTCTATCCATGATCCTTTGGTCTTTTTTGGATCACACCTGACACATGAACACCCATTCTATCTCATTTCAAAATCTTTTCTGATATTAAATAATTTAATGTTGGAGTAACTCAGTGTCCTTTATAGCGCAAGGACTCAAGCCCAAAGTGTCGGTTATGTATCTTTATCCTTGCGCTATAAAGGACACTGTTTGACCTGCTGAAATTCTCCAGCATTGTGTTTTCACTTCAGCCACAGTGTCTACAGACTTTGGTGTTTTACCTTAAACAATGGAGTCTCTACATCTGTTTTTCCATATTTATTTCTTGTACACACAAAGACAGACTCTACATTAGTTCTGGGATTCTTTGATTTGTGAAGTAACTTCTCTCCACCATCCTACAAAGTTGTCTCGGACGAACATCGTAATATTCCATCAGTCAATTGGTTCATGTATCCACAGGGGGTGGCACGGCTAGCGTAGGAGTTAGTGCAATGCGGTTACAGCGCTAGTGACATGGGTTTGAATTCGGCGCTGTCTGTAAGGAGTGTGTTTGCGTGGGTTTCCTCCTGGTGTTCTGGTTTCTGCCCACCCTTCATGATGTGAAGAGGTTGGAGGTGAGTTGGTTGTAATGGGACAGTATAGGCTTGTTGGCCAGAAGGGCCTATTACTGTGCAGTGTGCGATGCATCATCAATTACTCATCAGCATATAGTAGAGAAACCAATAGGCTTTCTTTCCACTTGAGAACACAAGCACATCCATACTGTTCAGTTGTCCTGTGCTGAGTTGCAGGGGGCTGTGAAACAGTCACCTTTATGCAGGAGCCTTTGGGGAGGGGCCATAGGTACAATCGGCCCATAGGTGTGCCTGACCAGACCCTTATACGTAACAATGGTTTCCCAAATTCACCCCTTGTTTTTAAGAGAAAGTCCAGTGGAGTGAAGTGGAACTTACAAGGTTACAATTCAAAGTCACAAGTTCAGTCTTTTAAGTGGTCTAGTCATTCGCTGGGACCGTTGTTGCATCGATTGTGGCTGCAGTGTGGTGGCAGGGTCCTGGACGGTCTCGGGCACCTGGACGTAATCATCAGTGGGTAGGCACCAATAAGTCTGGTGTTACCTTCCTTGGGACAGAGGAAAGATACCAGGGGTCAGGTGCATCATGTGTATCCCATGGCAAGGGGGATATGGAGGGAACAGCCATGGCCTCCAGGACCCCTGAGGGAGCCAGGTCCCTGGCAGAGACAATGTTCATCCGAGTATGCCATGTAGGCATACATGGATGGAGGAGGCAGACCCTTTCAACCAGGGGATCAGACTTATAGCTTCTCACATGCTTCCAGAGTAGGATGGTCCGTGGGGACATCAGCCATGTTGGTCATGTGGTCCCAGTCGCAGATTTCCTGGTTCATGCAGTGTGGCATTTGTGGCAGTACATATCAGGGACCTGATAGAGTGGAGTGCCTCTGGGAGGACATCTTGCCAGCAGGAGACCCTTAGACCGCAAGGCAAGGACTGCCTTCCAAACCATAGCATTCTCCCTCTCTACTTGCCCATTACCATGGGGGTTGTAGCTCATGGTCCTGCTCATCGCAATGCCTCTGGCTAGCAAGTACTGGAGCACCTCAATGCTCATAAAAGATGGCCCCCAGTCACTGTGGATATAACTGGGGAAGCCAAACAGGGTGAAGAGGCTGTGCAGGGCCTTGATGACTGTGGCAGAGGTCATGTCAGAGCAGGGGATGGCAAATGGAAAACCAGAGTATTAATTGATGATGTTCAGAAAATACACATTGAGTCACTCAAAGGGTTGGATGGCTTTAATTAATTGTGCCCTGTCTGGCCGGTAGAAGTGCGGCTTTCACTCAGCGCAGGCCTGGCAGTTCTTTGTTATGGATCTGATCTTGTCAATGGTGGTGTGCTTTGACAAAGTGAAAAAATCTGGTAACTCTGGGGTGACAGAGATCATTGTGGAGGTTTGGCAGTCAGTTGATCTGTGCACTGGCACAGGTCCCGTGGGACATGGCGTCTGGCGACTCATTAAGTTTCCCCGGTTGGTGCAAAATATCATAATTGTAGGTGGACAATTCAATCCTCCACCTCAGTATTTTATCATTTTTGATTTTACCCCACTACTGATTACTCAATATGAACGCAACTGAGCATGGATCAGTCAGTAGGGTGAATCTCTTACTGGCCAAAAATGGCACAGTGCCTTGACAATGGCCTGGGCCCCTTTCTCGACTGAGAGGGCTGAATCCTGGAGTCCTGTAGGGTACATGAAAAGAAGGCTACTGGCCTGCCTGCCTGGTTTAGAGTTGCTGCTTGGGCAAAGTTTGACATATTGCTTTCCACCTCAAATGGGGTGTAGAGAGCCTGCTGGTCATATATGGTGAGTGGTGGGGTTTCCAGTTTGAAAATTGTCAGTCACACTCTTAAGGCGACACTGAAAATCCAGTCTCAACAGTACAGCAGCACAGAGCTGCGACATTACCATTAGGCTAAAGTCTTTACATTCAGTACCCAACACCATTAGAGATATTGTACAGAAGCCCTGGATGTCTGCTGTGTCGGACCTGGATGCCAAGGATACCTTCTGGTTTACCAGTGGCGCTGTGAGAGAAAGATACCGCATGGTTGTCTGGGTGGATGAAGCTCTCCATGCTACCACTATCGAATAAGCAACTCGTCATGTAGCCAATTACCTGAATATCATTCATCGACCTGGCGAGTTGATGTGCGCTGTCTTGGTCAAACTTGTTGGAGGCCAGTGTCGCTACACACCTCAAAATTGTAGGTGGCTGTGGTGTCCAAAATGGTGGCCCCTATGGCCCACATGCGGCGCTGTTTGGTCCTGCAGATGGTGCCCAACGTGGCAGCCCCAACAGATCGCACGTGGCACTGCTGGCTCTGCGTGATGACAGCGTCTGGAACAAAGCCCCCCACGATACGCATGTGGAGCTGTTAGAAAGGGATTTGGACTTGCACACTTTGGCACAGTGGCTCTTCTTCCCACAGTTGGAGCAAGTTGAATCCATCACTGGGCAGCATTTCCTCTGATGCTTTCCCAGGTCGCCAAAGTTGCACTTTGGGTGCTCCCTTAGCACTGCGGCTGTGGTCAGGTCACCTCCGGAGCCATACGAATGCAGTTGGAGATGGTCGCAGAGCACGGCTGCTGTGGTCAAATCATTAGCGGACCAAGGGAGTAGCGGCACATCCCAAGATGGCGACACCTGGGCTAGTCATAAGGTGACTGCATTGTCGGATGCATAGGCCTCCATGTTCTGGAGAGCCACCTCCAGCATACCTGCCAGCTCAACTGTTCTCCGCAGACTGACCTTCCCTTGATCTAGGAGTGTCTGTTGGATGTAGTTCAACCTCATCCCCACGACATAGACATCAGGTCCTCTATGTATTCTGCGACGGACATGGCCTTGCATTCACAGGCCCTGCCGAGTCCTCACAGGGCCCGAAGATATTCGGCATTGGACCCACCAGGTCGACGTTCAAGACACGAGAAGGTGTCTGGCATAGACAACATTGATTTTATTCAGGTACTGTCCTTTGAGGATGTCCATAGCTTCCTGGTACATTGTAGCGTCCCTGATCATGGAGTACACCAGGGTGCCGACCAAGGAGTGCAGCACTTGCAGTTTATTGGTCTCCAATCACACAATGATAGAGGAGGCCTGCAGGAATGCTTCAAAACAGTGCAGCAGAATTCGCAGCTGGTACATGCCTCAGGTGATTGAGGGCCGATCTCCAGCATTTCTGGCTTGAGGATCTGCTCCATAGTGAAAAAAAAACTTAAAGTGGATAAAATAATCAATCACTTGTAAGACTGTTGTGGAGAAACCAATAGGCTTTTATTCACTTAAGAACACAAGCACATCCATACTGTTTGGTTGTCCTGCATTGAGTTGGCAGGGAGCTGTGGAACAGTCACTTTTATACAGGAGCCTGTGGGGAGGGGCCACAGGTAAAATAGATGTGCTTGACCAGACAATTCTATATAATAATGGTTTACCACAGTGTGTCTTCATTTAAATTTAATATTTGTAAGAGGGCTGGCCATGCTATATCCCACATCTTTGAGTTGTTCTTCCCTCTGTTGCAACCTGCAACCTATGCTCAATCACCTTTTTGCAAAGTGTGCCATGTTTCTTAACTTCTTGCTGCACTTTCCTGTTTTTTAAGAGTCAATGCCTTACAGTCGATGGCACAGTAAATAGAATCTGCTTTCATACATTTCCTGTTCCAAAAAAGCTCAGCTTTGAGTCATTTGGAGATATTCACATCTTGAGAGCCTGTGAAGATGAAAAATCATTATTTGGTCATCACACAAAGGCTAGCTAGACTCTGGGTGTAGATGATAAGGAAACTTGCTAGCTTCAAGTAATGAGGGCAGCATCTTTTCAGTTTAGCTTCAAACCTAATTATATTTTACATTGGCCTCAATGTTGTCAACACAAAGTGTAGCTTTCTTGTTGAAATCTCTACAAATTGGATTGGATATTTGTACATGTCTGTTGACACTTCAACTCAATAAGAAAATGAATATTTTAAACAAAGGAGAACTCCAGACAAAGTTCTCTCGTTAATTATGAATTGGGTGAAGAGAGGTGATTGCAAAGATATTCATTTCAGGGATTTTGATTATTAATGAGCAAAATTAATTGAATAAAACTGAGAAGAGGTGTGAAAGGAATTTTTTTTTTAATTCAGACCATAAGAATCCTTCCTCAATAAATTGGATGGTGTTCCGTTGTTTCACTGTCAGTATCACATGAAGCATAATCAGTTTTACCTAGAGATATTGCATTAGTTTCTAAACTGGATTTGATCCTTCTTGTCACACACAAAAAAGCAG
The DNA here is from genome assembly GCF_036971445.1 of Narcine bancroftii. Taxonomy (NCBI): domain Eukaryota; kingdom Metazoa; phylum Chordata; class Chondrichthyes; order Torpediniformes; family Narcinidae; genus Narcine; species Narcine bancroftii. The sequence goes on from NC_091470.1 coordinate 350,951,353, forward strand.
AAAGTGCCAGAAAAGTTCCACAGGACAGGCAGGATTTGTGGAGAAAAAAAATATTGTAATACACCTCACATCAGGTGAGTTATAAAGTCTTGGAATCATTTGGGATAGAACAGGCCCTTCAGCCCCCATTATGACAAAGCTGTCACTCCAAGCGAGTCCATATCCTTTTATATCTTTGCTATCCATATATCCAACCAAATGTCTTTTGAATATCATTATTGTACCTGCTATGAGCCCAGAGAACCCCAAAATCCAGCAGCAATAGATATTCACCAAGGCAAATGGTTATTTAAACAAAAGTTGCTTTTAATCATCTTTAAACATGAAAACAGAATCACACTTTAACTTATTACTATTAACTTAATTAACCTAACTTAACCCCCGTCTAATTCTAAGTGCATGTATATATAATATGTGTGTAAGTTCAGAGTCCAATTCACAGTCCAATCTCACTTCTCATTCATCCAAGTTCACTGGTTGCAAGCAATTCTTATACAGTGCACAGAATTTAATATTTATGAATTTCACCAGGTTTTTGTTGTTTGAAAGGTAAAATGTTAGCACTCACCAAGGCTTGTGTTGGTTTTAAGAGAGAGATTTGTTGCTCCTGAGACAATCTGATCCTTTCTACTCTAGTGTCTTGCTGAAGAAACTTGTCCCACAAGGGTTTTCCAGATGATAGCCTCTTTCTTTCAGCTTACCACAGATTGCCTTTTTGTTTCTCTTATCTCAAGTGAAACATTAGACTGCCAGTCCTCTCCTCTTGTATGGACCACAAGGGCTTTGACCAGGCTTAACTAAGCACTCACAACCCATCTTCCAAATGGGGGTTTTCCACAAGCTTGCCAGCTTGTCCTGTTCCAGTCCCAGCTGCTGCTGGTGAACTCTAGCACTGCAGAACTGATCTCTTTCTCTCTTAGAGAAAAGCTTGTTTGACTCTCTCTGCTTGCAAAACCACATGACCCCCTTAGAACAGCAAACTGCCCTCAGACAGCCTTTGGCTGCGAATCCTCTGCGTTCTTTCATCTGTTGCTTTTTAAAACAACAATCCATTAGTGAAGTCCCTTGGCCACTCTTCAAAGTTTTGCAAAGGCTCTCGGAGCCAAAATGTCTCGCTTGAACAGAGCTCCAGTATTTTAAATGAGATCTGTTTTGAAGTGTTTGTATGTGACCTACACTAAAAATCCTGCCACAATTTATCTCCCAAAAACATATCTATATACAATACAAACACAACATAATCTGTCACATACCCGCTTCTATAACTTCTTCTGGCAGCTTGTTCCAGATATGGATTACCTTCTGAATGATTCTTTTTTGCCTCAGATCCCTCTTAAATCTTGCCTCTCTCACCTTAAACCTATATACTCTTGTCCTGGAGTCATCTTTCCTGTGAAAAAAAAAGTGAGTTTATCCTTATCCATGCCCCTTAAGATCTTATGTCCTTTTACAAGATCACCCCTCACTTCCTGTTCTCCAAGGAATAAAGACAACCTTTGCAGTCTTTCCACCTAACTCAATCTGTCCAGTCCCACCAATATCCTGGTGAATTTTTGGCATCCCATTCATTTTATTGATATTATTCTGATAGTCAAATGTCCAGAACAGCTCACAGCCTACCTGGTGCAGAGACATGATGGCCTTCTACATTTGTATTTCAATGTTTGGAGTGTCTATGCAATACCCTGTCTAGTTTTACACAAACTGCTTCCTAAAATTGTTGAATTCAGTATTAAGTTCTGACTGGATTCTTTGGTTTTGTCAGGATTATTCCATGGAACCATCTTGGTAGAGCAACAACAGAGTCCCAGACAGACATTAGAACAAACCTTCAGAGACATTGTAATCTTTACCTCTTGCTTTCAGCCAACACGACATGTGTCACTCCCACTCACCAATCACATCCCTTTTGCTCTCTTTGTCCCACCTCAGTTTCTCTGCACTTTTTAAAATTTCCATATTTCCCCAAGATTATCTCTGCTTCTCCTTCTGCAGATGCTGTCCGACCTGCTGAATTTCACAATATTTTCAGTTTTTGTTCAACATTTTCAGCATCTGCAATGTTTTAGTTTTGAGGCTTTTTTCCAATCATGATTTGTTACAACAATACCTGTTTCCATTATATTTAAACCCAATCCATTTACCTTTGCGGCTTCATCAATAGAAAACAGTGGAATGTTTCATAGACAGCCAATCTGACGTAATAAATCCTGTTTTTCAACAAAATTTAGTTGGATATTTGGTCAGCTTCAAAACCTGGACATCTGTACCTCCCTATGCAATTGGATCCTTGACTTCTTCATTGGAAGACCTCAGTCAGTGCAGATCAGTGACAACGTCTCCTCCTCACTGATAACACAGGTGCACCACAAGATTGCATGCTTAGATCACTGCTCTACAACCATGACTGTGGGGCCAGACACAATTTAAATGCCATCTCCAAATTTGCACTGACAAAGCATAGAGGAGTGAGATAGATCAGCTAGTTGAGTGGAGTCACCACAATATCCTTGCACATAAAGTTAGCAAAACTATAAAATTGATTGTGAACTTCAGGAAGGCGAAACCAGGAGAGCACAAACCAGTCTTCATCAAGGGGTCAGCAGTGGTGAAGGTAAATAATTTTAATTTCCTGACTATCAACATCTCTAAAGATCTATCCCGGGACCTTCATGATGATGAAATCATGTCGAAGGCTCACCAGCAGCTATATTTCATTCGGAGTTTGAGGAGATTGAGTATGTCACCAAAGACTTGCACATTTCTACACATGCTCAGTGGAGAGTGGCATCAGTGTCTGGTATGGTCGTGCCTATGCGCAGGACAGAAAAAGGCTGGAGAGCTGTGAGCTCAGCCAGCGCCATCTCCAGCATTAATCTTCACTCTATTAAAGACATCTACGAGAGGCGGCACTGCAAGAAAGTAGCGTCTATCATCAAAGACCCTCCGCATCCAAGCCATGCCCTCTTCTCACTGCTAAAATAAGGAAGGAGGTATTGGAGCCTGAAGACAAACAGCCAACATTATATAAACAGCTTCTTCCCCTCTGCCTTCAGATTTCTGAATGGAAAAAGAACTGCAGACACAACCTCACTTTTTTTAATAGTGTATTTACAGAATATAATTTATAGCAATTTTGCACCAATGACACATATAATGCTGCAGCAAAACAACCAATTCTCTGACATACCTGCCATGGGTTACCTGTACTGCACCATTTGATTGTGTATTTCCTCTGTCTCTCTGCCCTCTTCCCTCTATCACTTCTCAGCATTTTTAACCTTCTGCCCTCCCACCCATACCTTGCCTGTTAGTCCTCCCTTCCTGACCCTCAGCCCCTACTTCCCTCCTGTCCTCTCTTCACTCCACCTTTTTATTCAGGTGCCTGCCCACTTCTTACTTCAACCTTAATGAAGGGCTCAGGCCCAAAACTTTGGTTATATCCCTTTGTTTCCTATTGACACTGTGTGAGCTGATGAATTTCTCAAATGCTTTTGTGCACATCGTCAATTTAGGGGTTTATTTTTTTCCTTGTCTGATTGTTTTAAAGCCAAGCAATTTGAGTATTTGTAAGGCCATATTGTTTTAATCATACAGTAAATTTTCTGCAATCTGAAAATAGCACAAAACTTTATTTTTCATCTATATTTTTATAACTAAAATCTATGACATATTTTCTTCCTATGATCTGCAGACCTTTAGAAATCTAAGCGTCTTAGCAAATAGGCCCAAACAAGAGCCAATTGGAGAGCCAATCATTAGGATTATTAAAATCAAAGGATAGGAGGTTGATAATTAGTAAAAGTGTCAAAGGATATAGGGAAAAGAGAGGAGAATAGGGTTGAGAGGAAAAATGCATCAGCCATGATTAAAATAGCAGAACAGACTTGATGGGATGAATGGACCTGAAAATCTTGACTGACCATTTCTTGCCATGGATGCAGCCTGGCCCAGTGAGTCCCTGCAGGTTCTCCTTATTTACTCAAGATTCCAGCATCTGCAGGTTTTATGTGTCTCTTCCAAAATTAAGTCTGACCTTGGTTCTTGACTTACAATTCTGAATTTGATAGTCTGATATTCATGTCAAATTTCAATGAGAAAGATTGTCCAAAAATAATGCTAATTTTGTTGTCCAGAAACTGCAAAACACAATTTGTGATGGTGCAGCAATGTCAATAGAGGAAAATCTCCCTCATTTAATTAAATTTGGAACAAATCCACAAAGTACCTGCCGTTGGATGATACACATTACAGGGGAGACTTAAAATCAATATATTAGATTAAGCTTCGAATCTCACTGAAGGGACATCAATCATCTTAGTGAGAAATGCCAGTCACAGCCCATAATGTCATCTTTGAAGCTATTACATGATGAGAATGTTTTGTTCTGAATATCATCAAAATGGCTGAGACTGCAAAATCAGATAAGGAGACTTTAACAGAACAAATTTATTCCACTAGGTAAGACAATAAGTCTGAAATTATAAACGTATCCAACAGCATCAGGAATGAATGTATAAATCAGTCAAAACAGCATATCTAATCTATACACCCTGATATATCTAAAATATGCACATTGCTATCCTATCTTACTGAGCCCACAGATTTGTCTTGTTCTGTAGATATGTTCCATTCCATTTACCTTTGTACATTCTGTTGAAGTAGTTTGCTTTAAAGTTCAATGTAATGTTATGCTGTTAATTTTTTAGGGATAAAATTGTAATTGGGAGGCTTGGACAAGATGGCAGCCATGGTTGGCGATGGCTGCATGGCAGTTTCTCGCAGCGGCACTTTGCTACGGTGCCATTTTGCGTCCTCTTATACTTGGTCTTATGTATAGCATTAAGCTATTCAGCAACACCTTGTCCTGGAGAAATGCAATCTCATTTTTATGGCTGTTTTACGGTTTTAAAAATGACAATAAACTCAACTGACTGACTAACATAGTGAGAAGTGATTTCCCACTCATGAAACCAAGAGGAAAAGAAAAATCAAGGCCAAGCAGAGAAATGGCCACTTCTCAACAAGCTTATATGGTAGTTTATTCAGGTTGAAACTTTTCTTGAAGACCGACCCATGAAATTATGGAGCTTCATATTTACTCATTTATTCCATAATTTTTCATTTTGTATTTTAATCTTGATTAGATTTTTTTCATTTACATTTTTCCAAATGTCACAAAATTCCTGATAAAATCTCTCCTTCAGTCTAATTGATTTCATAATTTGAAAAGAGCAGTAATTAATTTTTACATGTACAATAAAAATCCTAAAATCCGGACTGCTCAGGGAGTGGGTCCATCCGGATTTTCGATATTCTCAGGCAGTTAATTTAAAATTCAGATTTAAGGAAGAATAAAGAAAAGATGAACAGATATATTTTGATAGTTTATTCATTAACAAATACAGGGTGCTTCATTTATCAAAAAGAGCAATTCTGAAGAAAAATAAAGCCAACACTTGACAAAAATGTAAACATGAAATGTTTTCACTACAAAAAAAAGAGCCTGTAATGCTTGAAATTATGTTTAAAACTGAGCATTGTAAAAAAAATACAGTATACTATGAATTTCTTTGTGATAAGATTACCTGCATGAAGCATAGTCACTTGTTGTCACTGTGCATTTCTGGCATTTACACATGCAAGCACTCAAAAGACTGGTAAATTAAAAAAGTTTTAGAGTCTGGATTCTCAAGTGGTCTGGATTTCTGGCATCTGGATTTTTGGACTTGGAATACGCTAAACAATCCTTGAGCCTAGTGCTCTGAATTTCATTGGAAATTTCAAAATCCTCTTTCACCCACTTCGACCAAATGGGCAAATCGAACGAGATTTCTGAATCTGCTAGAAAGAAATGTTATGAATTGTCATTTGACCTTTAAGTTGGTGTATGAATGTGCGATCAAATATTGTTTGGTTTTCCAGAGATTTACCCCAATCCTGCAACTTTGCCAGAAATTTTCCCACCACTTTGTAAACTTTGTTGCAAACTACTGCAAGTTCCATTGAAAAAAAATCCATAAAATTGAAAGAGTGCAGAAAAGGCTGTTGCTGGGACTTGAGGAACTGAGTTACAGAGAAAGGATAAACAGGATAGGACCGTATTTCCTGGACTGTAGAAGAATGAGGGGAGAAATGGTAGAGGCATGCAAAATTATGATGGATACAGAGAGAGTAAATGCAAGTAGGCTTTTTTCCACCTAGAAACCAGAGGATATGGTGCAGCAGGCAAACACAAAACTCGGCAAAGACTGTACAACAGGCTTTAATCCATTAAAAGTCTATACACCAGTTTCTGTCCTGATGGCTCCACGAGTGACTGGCCCAGGAGGGGCCGGCTCAGGTTTATATTCAGGTGGAGTCAGCCCCTTAGGTGGTCTTCCTGCAGGTACAGAGGTCGCCCCCTGCAGTAGGCTGGTGGTCGTATCACCACACATGGGTTAAGTTGAAAGGGAAGAGGGTTATGAGGAACATTAGGGGAAATTTCTTGACACAGAGGGTGGTGGGAGTATGGAATGAGCTGCCAGCTCAAGTGATGATTGTGGGCTCAATTTTAACACATGAAAAATTTGGAAGGTACATGGGGTAGGGAGGGATTATGGTCTGGGTGAAGATATGTGGGACGAGGCAGAATAATTGTTTAATATAGACTAGAAGGGCTAAAGGGGCTGTTTTCATACTGTAATGGTTCTACTGGTTGAATTTTTATGGAATGATCTTGTTTCTTTATTCAGGGTCATACAGCAGCATTAGAGTTAAATATATCAGCCATGATATACTCAAGCCTGTGAGTCAGAAGATTGTTGGTACAAGTCCTGCTCCAGAGATTCAGACACAGATGGTAGAATAGATCACGGGTGCAGTCCTGGTATCTACCATCAAAAAGTGCTTTAAGGGACTCACATTAACTGTAGCCTCCCTGCCAGTCTTGTCCCACTCCATATCCATGGCATTAGCCTCAGTCCTGGAACAGCTGGATAACAAAGGCATTTAAATCATCCTCATCATCTAGGCTCCATAAGGCTGTTGCTGGGACTTGAGGAACTGAGTTACAGGGAAAGGATAAACAGGATAGAACTGTATTTCCTGGACTGTAGAAGAATGAGGGGAGAAATGGTAGAGGCATACAAAATTAGTACTCCTTGTACACCTAATACAGAGTGGCCACTCTAATGCAATTTATAAATTGGGGGATGACACAACTATTATAAGGAGGATCTCTAACGACAATGTGTTGGAATATATGAGAAATAGAGGGTCTAGTGGGTTGGTGCTAGGATCAGCCGATCCTCAATACCCTCAATACCAGCATGATGATGGAGCTAGACATAAACTTCTGGAAGATGAGTAGAGATCACTCCCCGGTCAACTCCGGTGACCTGTCCTATCGGTACAATGATAGAGTGCCTCTATACTTCAGAAACCTGTTAAAATTTATCATGTTATCTGCGTCGCTCAGCAACTTCTATGAATGCATCAATGAAAGTATCCTGTCAATGTATGCTCTGGGGGCTTCTCTGCCAAAGACTGCAAGAAACTGCGGAGAATTGTGCATGCAACTCAGCCTGTCACAGAAAACCCCCTCTCCTGCATGGGCTCCCAGTTCCATGGAAAAGCAGCTTGGTATATGTGATAATAAAACTGAACTTGAACTTGAAGGAGAATGAGACTCTCAGAGGTGTTGCCTTTCAACTGGGATGCTAAACATCGAAGAGATAAATGCAAAGAATCACACAAAACTACACGACAGAGAGCATGGCAGCTCTCTGCCACATTCTGATCATTGCTCACCCCTCATGAAACAGATGACCTGGTCATTATCTCATTGTGGAACTTTTGGGATAAGGCCTGGGGCAGATTGGCCATGTTCATGTCGAATGCTGGGATAGACCTAAAGGGCCAAATGGCCTACTCCTCATTTTCTTGCTGTGCATAAATCAGCTGTTCCCTTCCCTAACTTCAACATCCTTGAAAAGGAGTAAGGCACCCTGTGGCATTCTGGAAAGCAAGCCCAAGACATTATATAAGTGAGTTCTTTCCTTCCATCCTTCCTTTATTTTTTCCTTCCGTCATAGCATGCCTTGCTTTTGATTATACAAGACCTGGACTAAACACTATCCCTGAGGATCTTGACCTTCACTCCTTTATTCTCCTCAAAACCCACTTCCATATCCCAAAAAATCCAGAGATCTTTCTTTTAAGTAATATAAGAAGTAAAGAATTAGGCCTCAAACTTGATGAAGCGCAAAAGAGATTTATTATGATCACCTTAGCTGTAGCAAAAAAATATATAACGTCAACTTGGAAATCAGAAGAGAGCCTGAGAATACAGCAATGGTACCTGGAAATGAATAAATGTATTCCATTGGAAAAAATAACATATAATTTAAAAAAGTAAAGTCACATTATTTGAACATATTTGGGAACGGTACGTGGAACATAACAGAAAGACCTCCAGCCCCTAAAATGACTTGATCCAGTGTGTAAAAGTAGATGACACATTTTTCTTGTTTATTTTCATTGTGTGATTACATTGTTTAATGGTCTTATTGTATTGTATATGTTGAATGTTTATTGGTTTTGAAGGGGGTTGGGAAAGGGGGAGGGAAGGTAGGGGGGAAAAAGGGGGAGAAAATGCCACTGTATATATTTAAGAGGGAAATGGTTGTATGTATTTTGGTTGATATGGTTCACAGTGTGAAAAATTTAAAAAAAATTTTAAAAAACCTCACTTCCATATCAATGCTTTTTGTAAGGCTTACTCGTGACTCTTCCAGCTTCAGCAGTGTGTCTGCTCAGATTTCACTTCCGGAATGCCTGACAAAGTTCTCCACATTAAAGGCGATGTAAATTATATTGTTGGAGTTATTTATTGATCGTTAAGTTAACACAAGCTGATGTGGCCACTGTGGTTCATGTCCCTCTAGTTACCTCCTCACTAAATGCTGGCTGATTCCCTCCACACTCAATATATTGGCCAGATTGTGCACTTCTGGGATTTCTCATTCCCTGAGCCATTCTGCTGAGTTAGTGGTTTACTAATCACAGCTGATAGGTAGAACCTCAGGGGTACCTGAATAACACTTTCCTTGTCAGTACATATTTGGGCTGGAATTAATCAGCAGGCTGGATCTCATCTGTATGATCCGCTGCAATTTTTAAGTCCAAGCTTAAATTCTGTGATTTCATTTAATCCTTCACATGGCCATGCAAGGTTTCAAGCTGTGGTCTAAAATATGCCCACTTGAGACGTACCAGAGAGAGAATAATTTGCAGAACTACAAGAGAAGAAAGAATGTGGAAATGAGTGAATTTCTCTGAAAGGAGCTACAAAAACCTTAAGGCAGAATGGTACCCGTCTATGATGTAGACCTCATTGCTCAAGGCTGTGAATGCGATAGTGGATCTTAATCGTCATGTGCCTTCATTTACAATCTGTACACTGCCTTTTTATGGAATCTATTGTGGCCCACCAGTGAATAGGACATCATAAATACCTCAAGTAGCTCTAAGTATCATTCCAGTGAACCTCCTTTGCACCTTCGGTAACACCAACACATCCTTCCTTCGATAAGGAGCCCAAACTTGACTGAATTTTTTTTTTAAAGTTGTGGTCAAATAAATCTCATGTTACTTACAAGAGCTTCCAAAATGCATTTGATAAGAAACTCTTGGTAATGGTTAAAATTGAAGATACTGACCTTGGTAGGAAACAGATTGAACAGGAGGAGGGAGAGCACGGATACTAAGGCAGAAACTCATATTGGCAATTTATTGGATGGAAGGAATGAAATGTCATAGCTACAAACATTTGCTAGAAATGTAATTAATTTAAATAATGAGCCACGTATCCAAAACTGCTGAAGGCAGCTGGCATTGCAACAGTGTCAAGACTGTTAATTCTCTCCACTGGTGCTAATTATGGTGGACTTCAGGGCAGCCAGACAGTGTGAACACTGTATTGTACCCATCAGGATGGAGTAGCTCAGTATTCACTCTGCCTGACTGCACTGATGAAACAACTGACAGGAGTAGCACAGTGTTCACTCTGCCTGCCTTCTTTGAAGTCCACCATAATTAGCATCTGCAAAGAGTATTTTATTAAAGTGCATCATCTTTATTCCATCCTCCATGTCCTTGCCCAATCTCGCAACCTGATTAAGTGCTTCTGCGGACACAGTATTTCCTCAGCGCTCCCTTCCCCTCCTCCTACCTTGGTGTCATCTGTAAATTGGTCTTGAAGTATATCAGCTCCATATCTGAGCAGGGATATGGATATGATCCAGTTTGCTTATCATAGCAACAGATCTACTGCCGATCTTACTACAAAGCCCTGAAACACCCTGACAGTAAAGGTGCATTCAATAGGATGCTCTTTATCGAATACAGTTTGGCATTTAACAGCATCATCCCCCCAAATCTGATTAGCAAACTTCAAGACCTGGGGCTCAACACCCATACCCCACTATGTAATTGGATTATGGATTTCATCACTTCTGGATGATTGGTAAGAACATCTCCACAATCTCCATCAGTACCAGAACACCACAGCGCTCTACTCACTTTACACCTATGACTGTGTAGCTTGGTACAACAACAACACCATCTACAAATTTGCCAATTATACCATGGTAGTGAGTTGAATACAGAAAGGTGATGAGTTAACATACAAGAGGGTGATTGAAAACTTGGCTGAACAGTGCACCAACCACAACCTTGCACTTAATGTCACCAAAACTAAGGAGCTGATTGTTGACACCAGGAAGGGAAAACCAGAGGTTTACAATCCAGTGATCATTGGGGGATCAGAGGTGGAGAGGGTGAGAAAATTTAAGTTCTTGGGATTTACTATCTCGGAGGATATTTCCTGGATCCAACACAACAATGGCATCATGAAGAAAGCACGTCAGTGCTTCTACTTCCTCAGGAGTTTATGGATATTTAGTATGACACCAGAAACCCTGGCAAATTTCTCCAGATGTATGGGGGAAAGGGTGCTTACCAGCTGCATCATGTTCTGGTATGGGGACACTAATACCTCTGAGTGCAAACCTCTCCAAAAGGTAGTGCACACAGCCCAGGATATTCAGGCAAATCCTCCCCACCATCGAGAATATGTACAGGAAATGCAGCCATTAGAGAGCAGCAGTAATCATCAAGGATCCACAGTAGCCAGAACACACTCTGTTCTCGCTGCTGCCATCAGGAAAGAGGTATTGGTACCACAATACTCGCACCACCAGATTCAGGAACAGTTGCTACCCCTCCACCATTAGACTCTCAACAACAAACTCAATCATGGACTCATTTAAGGGCTCTTACTTGTGCAATTTATTGATTTTTCTTATTCTATCTGTATTGCACAGTCAGTTGTTTACATTCATTAATCTCTTTATATTTCTTTATTTGTTTAAATGTGTATGCAGTGTACAATTTTTTTCCACTACCAATAAATGGTAATTCTGCTTCGCCCACAGAAAAAGAATCTCAGGATTGTATGTGATATCATGTATGTACTCTGACAAAAAATCTGAAATCTGAATCTGAATCTAAACTTGGCCTTCATGCCATCAATTCTGTGATCCAATACATTGACAAATCACATGAAAAGAAGTGGTACCAGCCACAAGCCCACTGGAACACTACGAGTCACTGACAGCCAACAAGGAATGTCCCCAATTCTCACCTTGCCTCTCTCCTATCCTTGTATTATATCCATTTAACCAAACTTATGTCGCAACAGAGAATCACAGACACACAGGGACTAGGGCAAGGCATGCATACTATCATGGAATGCATAGCAAAACCCAGCAGTCTACTGGCCTGTACTCCATCCCCTCCCATTCTTCCCTTTTCACCAGTCTTTTAATACAGCCACCTGCCTGATTTTTGCCCATACCTTGAAGAAGGGTTCAGACCGGAAATGTCGGTAATATGTTTTTACCTCCTATGGGTGCTTCGAGACCTGCATTTCTGTGTTTTTACTGCATCATCTGCAGATTTTTGTGTTTCACTGCAAAGCCCCTTTTTATCCCTACTTCCTGCCTACTGCCCAGTCAGCCAATCTTCTATTCATAATGATATCTTTCCTTTAATACCATGAACTGTTTGTTATCTTGCTTAGCAGCTTCAAGTGTGGCACCCTATCAAAGGCTTTTTGGAAATCCAAGTAAACTACATCCACTGACTCTCCTTAGTCTGTCCTTTCTGTTATCTTCTCAAAGATCTCCAACAGGTTTGTCAAGCCTCTTAAAGAAACCATGCTGACCTCGGCTAATTTTACCCCATGCCTCCAACTGCCCTGAAACCTCATCCTTGATGATTCTGACATCTTGACATCCACCTAAGATAGAAAAACGAACCTATACTTTCTTGTCTTTGTCTCTTTCTTAAAGAGTGGAGGGACATTTGCAACTTTCCAACCCTCCAGAAACACTTCACTATCCAGTGATTCTTGAAAGACTATGACTGAGACCATGACAATTGCCTCAGCTACCCCTTACCTTCAGACTTTTTAACTTCCTCAGGAGTTTCTCGTACTAATAATGACTGCACCCATTTCATTCCCTGGACTGTTTCGAACATCGAGCGTACCTCCGGCATCTTCCACAATGAAACCCGATGCAAAATTGTTATTGGGTTTGTCCGCTCTTTCCTTGTCCTCCAGTGCTATTTCCCCAACATTATTCTCCATATATATTTAAAAATTCTCTTTTACATCCTCTTTTATGCCAATGACTCGCTAACCATCATAATTCAACTCTTACTTTATCTGTTTCACCTATTGGGAACTCAATCACATTTCAAGGGAAATGCAGAGAGCTCCAAAGGTACCTGAAGACTGATGTTCCTCAAAATATGGTCTAGAAAGCACAAAGTGGGTGGTAAAAGTGCATGTGTTCCAATATTTCGCTAATATCATGAGTGATTCATCAGCATTTCTAAACCTATTTGTGTCTCAGTGGCAAGGTCCATCCCTCTGAGACCCAAGATTGGGTCTCATCAAGGGCAGAAAGGAGTCGGATCCGACTGAAAGGAACACTCCTCAACTGTATTAGGCATGAGTATCCTTGTCTCTACCCTTGAGCCATCATCAAGCCCAGTACTGCCATCTCTTCACATCCACAAGAGGTTAAAAAATGTCCTGTTAACTGAAAAGCTGCAAGAAGGTTGTTTCCAATGCTGGGAAAAACTAGAACCAGGGGCCAAAGTGCAAGGATAAGCGGGAAGTTTTTAGGACTGAGGAACATTTCTTCTCTCAGAGGGTGGTGGATCTGTTGAATTCTTTGCCACATGAAGTAGTTGAGGCCGGTTCCTTGTCAATATTTAAGAGTAGGTTAGATTTGGCCCTTGTGGCTAAGGGGATCAGGGGATATGGGGAGAAGACAGGATCAGCCATGTTCATATTGAATGGTGGTGTAGGCTTGAAGGGCCAAATGGCCCACTCCTGCACCTATTTTCTATGTTTCTTTCTATGTTTCTGGACTGACAGTATCTCTGTTGAAATTCTAAATCTACGTCAAACAAGACTTCAGAAATAAAACACTGAAGGGCTCAAGCCCAAAATATTGTTTATGTATATTTATCTTTGTTTTATAAAGTCATCTATTTTGACCTTCTGAGATTCTCCAGCATTGTGTTTTTACTTCAGACAAGAGTTCATCACCTTCTTTCCTTGATCTTGGAAGGAAAGGACATACCAGGGGACACTAGATATATTATAATGGTTATCATCTTCAAGAAAGTAGACTAATCTACTGGTAATTGTGGTAACTACACGGGAGTCTTCATGCTGTCTGCCACTGTGAAAGTCACCAAAACTCTTGTTCTCCTGTGTGCACCTGAAAGTGATTAAAGAGCTGTTTCCTGAAGTATGGCTTCCTTCCATCAAGGGACACAATAAGCATGACCTTCATTGCTCAACTACTCCAAGAAGAATGCAGAAAGCAGTATTATCTTTTTCGACCTTGTCTGTCAACCAAAATGGACTGTAGTGAATCTTTCACAAGTTTATCTGCCCTGCGAGATTCATGGCTGTTTGTGGCATGCAAACTGTGATTCTCACCAATGAGCCTGCAGATTGGGATCAAGCAAAGCTATGTACTTGCTCCAATCTGTCCCTCATGCTTTCTCACCACAGTATTGCACCTTGCCTTCCATTAAATTCCCAACAGAGCCACACTAATATGCAGGCCTAATGGGAATTATTCAACTTTCACATCAGGAAAGGAGTTATTCTTACCTCAGCAAATATTGGCTTTGCACACGCACACATACAGGGGCCCAGATCTAAGACATTGTCAATTCATTCACTGAGATAAATGAGGAGGGCAAGTGCATTCATATTCCTAGGAGTCTACATATGGGAGAAATTCTTCTGGAGCACATCAAGGCAACTGTGAAGAAGGCTCAACAATGCTTCTATTCTCTCAGAAGTCTGAAGAGATTTGACATATCATCAAATACACTATTAAACTTATACAGGTGTACCTTGGAAAGTCATCATGGTCTAGTTTGGAAACTCGAGCATCCTGGAACAGAATAGGCTGCATGTGTTGTGGAGGGTCGTAGGTGTCATGTGCCAGCACTCCCCACTATCTGGTCAGAAGACACATCACCTACCAATCAAGGTTTGGCCCTGCCCCATCCAACAGTGCATACCTGACCATTTGCCCCTTTAAGTACCTTTGTACGGTCTTGGGTTATTGGCCTTTGTGATTGACTAGACCTTGCTTGCACTGAGCCATTTTCCATATAAATTACCTGAATTTAACCCTCCAGTCCTTCTGTACAATAAAGGGCACCATGTGTGCTTGGTTCATTCTCTTTCTGCCATTTTCGAGGGACCACCCTGCTTCACTCCAGGCTGAGTACCGTGGAACTTTGCTGGAGAGTTTTTTTGGTGAGATGGGCACTGATATAGGGTTGGGAGCATTTTAGTTAGTGTTCCTAGTAACAGAGAGCCGTGTCTGCACTGAGTCAAATGGCGGCGGGGATCGTATGGTTTTTGCTTGATTGTATGTACCTTGTTTATTATGTGTGCATATTTTATCCCTGTTGCAATTTTCCCACACTCGTTTATAATAAATTGTGCGCGTAAAATTTTCCCACTCTTGTCTTCTATAAACATGCGCATGAGCATTTTATTTCCGTTACGATTTCCCACATGCGTCTTCTGTAAACAAAATTATTTACTACTGGACAGTGTTCAGGGTCCTTGCTTTTGAGACCCATAAAATTTGTTTTCTCACTCACAACACTGCATAAAGTGGCAAAGCTATCCATCCATCATGGGCACCGGCCTTTCATCCATTGAAAGCACCTTTGTGAGGTGGTGCTAACTCCATAGTGGACCCCCAACACCCTGATCACTCCACTCCCTTCAGGCAGAAGGTACAGAAGCCTGAAGTCCAGCACCTCTAGGTTCAAGAGTAGTTTTATCCAACAGCTCTCAGGCTCTTGAACCTCCTCTATACTACTCTAACAATAACCATAAACTCCCTAAGATCGCCAAAAGATCTGAATGGACACCTGAAACATTACTTTTTTTTTTACCCTAACTACAAATGCGAATATTTATTTATCTATCCTTTGATATTTATTATCTTGCATTTGTGGTTTATTTAAATTCTTACTATGGTCATTTGTTTGGCTGCAGCATGTCAGAATATTAGTGTACCCTGTATATTACACCTCTATTGACAATAAAACATATTGAACATTGAGAATGTGCTTTATATTATACAAATTTAATTCAAAGCTGAATTGAGAGCTGGTTGCACCTAGTGATAGATCAAAGTCCATTACCTTGATAATTTATGTTTAAGTCATTGAACCTCAGTGCACCACGTCAGTTCCTTGGAGATTTGAGAAGGCCCAGCATCGATTACCTTCTCCTGAAACCAGTGAGAAAAGTTCTCCTATTAAAAAATGATGAGAAAATTTCATGTAATCCCAAGGGAGTCATGAGAAGGAAATCATATTTATTGCACTTTATTGTAGAAGTAACATGCACTTTGGATAAAGGCAAAAGGATAGAGACACTGACATTTGCATAAGTAATTCGATAAGATGCCACATAAAGGACTATTGTAGAATATAATAGCTCATGATATCGGAGGTTATGTTTGAAAGTGGACACACAAGTAGGTCAGGTGGTAAAGAAGGCATATGGTATACTATCCTTCACTGGTATGGGCAATGAGTACAAAAGTAAGGAAGTCATTTTGCAGGTCTATAAAACTTTGGTTAGGTCACAATGAGAGCATTTATGTCCAATTCTGGTCACCCCATTACAGGAAGGAGGGGAAGGATTTGGAAAGGGTGCCAAAAAATTTACCAGGATGCTATCCGGATGAGGAATTATAAGCAATGGAGAGAGGTTGGACAACCCGCGTTGTTTTCTCTGGAGTGTTGAAGTTTCTAAAATTATGAAAGCCATGGATAGGGGAGACAGTCAGAGATTTTTCGAGAGTAAATATGTCACATACTAGAGGACATGCATTTAATGGAGAGGAGGGAAGGGAAAGATTGAAGTATATGTGCAGAATAGGTCATTTTACACAGAAAGCAGTGGGGGCCTAGAACAGGCTGTCGGGGCAGTGGCAAAAGCAGATATTATATTAACATTTAGGTAGTTTCTAAATAGAAACATGCATATGCAGGGAATAGAAGTAATATATCTTGGTTTAATTTAGATACCATACTCAGTGTAGACATCCTGTGCTGTATTCTTTACTTAATTTAATCATACAGCATGGTAACAGGCGCTTCCAGCCCACAAGCATGTGCCGCAAAAATACCCCAATTACCCTATAACCCTGGTATGTTTTGGTGGGTGCGAGGAAATCGGAGCACCCAGAGGAAACCCATGCAGACATGGGGAGAACTCCTTTCATGCAGTGCTGGATTCAAGCAGGAGTCACTGAAACTGCAATTACACTAATCGCTATGGTAATCGTGCTACCCTATGCCAAATGTGCTGTGTTTCTCTGTTTCTATGTTTCATGTAATCTTTCATGAAAGATTGTGGAGAGGTTAAGAGAATGGTCAAAAATCAGAAACACTGATTAAAGGAAGTTTATTTATTAACTAAATATCGAGAGATTGCCGAGCTCTAGGATTTACAGGGTCCTTCACGTGCGAATGCATAAATTTTAATGCAGAACTGTTCGGATTTCTGACTCAGGTGGTGAAGTATTACCATGGGACAGAGGAATGTGAAATCAAAGGTACAATTAGTCAGTGATGGTCTTTTGAAATGGTAAAATAGGTATGAAATCTAACTACCAGTTTATTCGCCTATATCCAAGCTGAATGATTACATAACTCAATAAGAAGAGAAAGTTCTGGACCACTAATCCATGCACATAATTTTAATCCCATGTTGGGAGCTGGAGAATGCAATTCAACTTGTTAACAAAATCTGGAATAGTAAGTAATAGAACAAATGGATTGTTGTAAAAAAGAAACCCAATACAATGGACTAAGGCTTCAGAGAATGGAACCTTATCTGTTCTCACCTCCAGTCCCACTTGATTTCAAACTGCTCCTCTGTTCAACACTTGTTAGAGATGGATAATAGCTGCTACTATTAAAAACACACACACAGAAATGCTGGAGGAACTCAGTTGGTCTCGCATTGCCCGGTTGGATTCTTCCAGTGTTTCTGTATATGATTTAACTACAATCGCAGCCTCGGCAAACTTTTGTCTTTCACTCTGATAGCTATTCGTATGACAAGCAAACAAATAAAAAATCGCTCATGGTTTGCCGTCCTCACAAAAATCACTTGGCATGTATTGCAGCACACGATGAGATCAGTCTGGTGTTAGTTCATGACGGCCCCGTGCTGCAGTGGAACCTCATGTTTACTCAGCCCTGATTAATCTTCCTATCTGTCCTTGTCTTTTAACTGTGCATCTGTGAATCTGGGAGCCAAGGACTAGGCTTCTTCAGTGTCTTTTAATTGACACCCAAGTGAAGAACAAACTGTTCTCAACTATCTGCTCAGGCTGAGAAGGTTGTAAAATGAGCTACTATCAATTCCTGGCCAGGTTAATGAGAACAAACAGCTTGAAGCTTCATTTTCAATTTGACAGGCACATTGTGGTCAATCCTTGCTATTAATGAAGAAAACTATATCTCTGACCTCTATCAGGAAAAGTACGTTGTGGATTTATACCTTTCTCACATCAAATTATGATTATATTTGTAAACACACGAAGTCCCAGAATTGTGTGAATCATTCTCGACATCTTAGCTTGTTTTAACCCTTCAAATTTTCATGGTATTGATCATATTAATCAATCCACAGGACCATAAAAATGGCAGAGGTCTCCCTCCTTCCCTACAACCACCCCCCATCGACATAATCTATTGGAATTGATGGCTGAAGAGGGTGTACAAAATCATTGAGGACCCCTGCTACTGGTCACACATCATCTTTCAGCTACACCGGTCAGGAAAGAGATACAGGAGGATCAGATCCAGCACCACTAGGCTGAGGAACAGCTTCTTCCCACGGGCTATGGTGAATGAGAATGGTGAATGACCAATGGAACCGCTCACACTAACCATCCAAGATGCTAATATATGCGAAACAAAATGTATTTATTTTTATATGTGTATATTTGTCCTGCGTATATTTTGTTTATCTGTATTTGTATTATGTTGGGTTGTGTGTTTGCGTGTTTTGCACTGAGGACCAGAGAACAGTGTTTCGTTGGATTATACTTGTACAATTGGATGATAATAAACTTAAACCATGTAAGCATATAACAGTTTATGACATGGAAATAGGCCAGCTCGGCCCTTCAAGTCCACGCCAGTTCACTCAAACAACTCTGCTAGATCCCAGCCATATTCTCCGCCCATAAACCTCCAACCCCCTCCTATCCATGTATATATCCAGCCTCCTCTTAAATGAAAGAATTGACTCTGCCTCAACTATTTTCTCCTGAAGATTATTCCATTCAGCCTCCACTCTGATTGAAGAAGCATCCTCTAATGTTCCCCTATCTGGATAATGTCATTATCTGTGGGAAGACCCAGACTGAACATGATAACAAATTTTTAAAATTTCTAACAACAGCTAAAGAACTCAACCTTACATTTAACGAGGGTAAATTTGTTTTCAATGCAACAGAACTACCCATTCTGAGCTACATTGTTCGCGAGGGCGAAATTCACCCCGATCTGGAAAGGATGGCTCCCCTTAAGAAGTTACCAGCCCCCAAACTCATCAAAAGCCCTTAAAAGGTGTATGGTATTCTTTTCCTACTACTGCAAATGGGTACGTGACTACACTACGAATGCACGCTCCTTGTTTGACACAAATTCTTTCCCTCTCTCTCCAGCTCTGAAAGCTTTTGAGAGAATTAAAGGTGATATTGCCAAAGCTGTACTCTCGTCCATTGAAGAGGATGTCCCGTTCCAAGTGGAAACTGATACCTCAGATTGTGCTTTAGCTGGAACCCTTAATCAGAAGGGCAGACCCGTGGCATTCTTCTCCCGCACGTTATGCGGACCTGAACTTAAACATCTTGCCATTGAAAAAGAGGCCCAGGCTATCATTGAAGCTGTTCGTTACTGGAGACACTTTACAGCTGGCAAAAATTTTACCCTGATCACTGGTCAGAAATCTGTAGTACTAAACACAAAAGTAAAATTAAAAATGATAAGATGGCACGCTGGTGAATAGAACTCTCAACTTATAATTATGAGATCCAGTACAGACCTGGCAAGTTAGATGTTCCCTCTGACACATTCACAAGCTGCTGCCGGTGCTCAGCTTGAAGGACTAAAGGAGATCCATAGCAGACTGTGCCACCCAGGTGTCACAAGATTCTTCCACAATATAAGGGCTAACAACCTTCCTTACTCCCTCGAAGAAGTCAGAAAACTGACTAAAAACTGTCCTGTTTGCACAGAATGCAAACCGCAGTATTTTAAAGCTCCGGAGGCCACTCTCATTAAAGCAACCTGACCTTTTGAGAGGATCGATTTAGATTTTAAAGGGCCGTTACCTTCTAACAACAAAAATGTATATTTCCTTACTGTAATTGATGAATATTCAAGATTTTTCTTCGCGATACCCAGCCCCAACATCTCAACAGCATCTGTCATTAAGGCAGTTGACAGAATTTTAAGTATTTTTGGTTTTCCCAGTTACATTCATACCAACAGAGGCTCAGCATTTATGAGAGCAGAGCTGCGCCAAGCTCTGTTACGCAAGGGGATTGCCACCAGTCGCACCATGAACTACAATCCCCAGGGAAATGGGCAGGTCAAAAGGGCTAGCTAACACTACAGTCTGGAAGACTGTTAACCTCGTGTTAAAGACCTGTTACTCGGTGGCAGGAGGTGCTGCCTGAGGCACTACATTCTATTCAGTCTCTACTGTATACTACAACAAATCAAACACCTCATGAACGTACATTTACTTTTCCTAGGAAATCAGGGACTGTGATGGACTGGCCAGCCTGTCTATCTGAGCCTGGGACTGTACTGCTGAAGAGGCATGTTTGGATGTGCAAAACGGACCCTCTAGTCCAGCCATTTCAGCGACTACACACTAATCCCAATTATGCCCATGTTAAATTCCCAGATGGGAGCACAGACACTTTACCCCTAAGAGATCTGGCCCCGCCTGGTTCACCCCTTCCGCACTCCCCTACTCAGAGTGATCCTGAGAGATTCGACTCACCACCCCAGCCTGTGACCCCTAGATCCCATGCTGAGGCCCAACTGCCACTCGCCAGTGATTCTGGAGCAGGTCCAGAAGTCCTGCCTTCTCACACTACAGACCAGGGAACTGTATCAACACTGCCAGTTCCCAAGGTTGCTACCCTGTATCTGTTCCGATAAGGAGATCTACTCATATTCATAAACAATGAAGTATTCGTAAACATCTCATTATATTCTGATTGCTCTGCTAGTTACTAGCCTTGTTTTGGCTATGTCCTTCAATTTTTAATGTCATTTATTTTATTGTTGTATTACACTTGCAGTGGATTTGCTTGCCTGCTTGAATTCTACTTAGCTGCTATCCCTTTGATTTTAACCCTACTTCTGCTGGGGGGAGACTGTGGTGAATCTATGTTGAGCTATCAGTCTCTCACTGTGCCTAGCCCTGCTTTATTGACATTGGATGTGTATTATATCTACCACTTAAGACACTGACCTTGAGTATAAATGTGTATGCACCCATACCCATTGTCTTTCATTTTTGTACCACTAGTTTCTGCTAATAAAAGCCATGATTACTGCTTGACTACACTGCCTTCGTCTACTTCATTAACTGGCACTTCATGTTTCTCCTAAAATTTTGTCCTTTTCTGTTTCAACCCCCTCCCCCCCCCCCCACTGCTCTCAAGGGGAAGAATCTACTTGCATCTAGTCCATCTATTCCCTTCATAATTTTAAAAACCTCTATCAAATCCCCTCTCAACCGTCTATGTTCCAATAAATAAAGTCCTAACCTCTTCAATATTTCTCTGTACTCTAGGTATTTTAAGCCAGGCAACATCCTTGTAAATCTTCCCTGCACCCTCTCCAACTTATCTATATCCTTCCTATAATTTGGAGACCAGAACTGAACACAATACTCCAAACCTGGCCTCACCAATGCCTTAAACAGTTGCAGCATCTCTTCCCAGCTCCTATACTCTATGCTATGATTTATGAAGGCTAACATTCCAAATGCCTTCTTAACCACCCTGTCAACATGGGAATCCACCTTCAAGGAACGCTGCACCATAACTCCAAGATCTCTTTGTTCTTGTGCATTCCCCAATGTTCTCCCCTTTACTACATATGTCCTATTTTGATTATTTTTTTCTGAAGTGAAGCACCTCACACTTCTCTACATTAAATTCAATCAGCCATCTTTCAGCCTAATTTTCCAGACAAACCAAATTCCTCTATAATCCCTGAAAACCTTCCTCACAATCCACCACTCCCCCTATTTCCGTATTGTCTGTGTATTTACTTACCCAGTTAACCACCCCATCATCCAAATCATTAATATAAATTATGAATAACAGGGGACCCAGCACCGATCCTTGAGGCATGCCGTTCATCACAGGCTTCCATCCTGACAGACAGTTGTCATAGAAATATAGAAACATAGAAGATAGGAGCAGGAGTAGGTCATTCGACCTTTCGAGCCTGCTCCGCCATTCAACGAGATCATGGCTGATCTTAAAGTTCAGTACCCGGTCCCCGCCTTCTCTCCCCCATCTATTTTACCTGTCACCATGTCAAAGAATTCCAATAGATTTGTCAAGCATGATTTACCTTTTGTAAATCGATGTTGACTCTATCCGATCCCTTCTCTGCTAGTCATATGCTCCGCTATTACATCCTTAATAATCGATTCCATCATTTTTCCCACTACTATAATTCCCCGATTTTTCTCTACCCGCCTTTTTAAATAGTGGGGTAACATTAGCTACCCTCCAATCCATGGGTACTGATCCTGAGTCTATCGAGTTCTGGAAAATAATTCTTAAAGCATCTGCTATCTGAATGGCCACTTCCTTAAGTACCCTAGGATGTAGATTATCAGGCCCTTGGGATTTATCTGCCTTCAATCCCATCAATTTCCCCAAGACCTTAGAGATACTGATTTCTTTCAGTTCCTCCCTTGCATTAGTCTCTATGTTTCCCAACATCCTTGAGAGGTTATTTGTATCTGCTCTTGTAAAAACAGAACTAAAGTAAGAATTTAATTGGTCTGTCATTTCCTTATTCCCCATTATATATTCCCCTGATTCCGACTGCAAAGGACCTACTCTGGATTTCACCATGCTGTCTATCATCCAGCCACCTCTGAACCCATCTTATTATTTCTCTATTAATCCCTAGTGACTGAACTTTCCTTACTAACCTTTCATGTGGAATCTTATCAAAAGCTTTGTTAAAATCTAGATAGACTACATCAACTGGCCTACCTTCATCCACCTTTCTCGTCACTTCTTCAAAAAACTCAACAAGGTTCGTCAAACATGACTCCCCTTCACAAACCCATGCTGGGTGTTCCTGATAAATCCCTGTCTATCCAGATATTTACACACACCATCTCTAAGAATACCCTCCATAACTTTCCCTACCACCAAAGTCAAGCTTACAGGCCTATAATTACTTGGCTGACACCTCGTGCCTTTTTTAAACAATTGAACTACATTAACAACTCTCCAATCCCACGGCACCACACCCTCCTCCAGTGATCATTGAAAAATCACTGACAGTGCCTCCGCTATTTGCTCCCTGACCTCCCTTAACATCCTGGGGAAAATCCCATCAGGACCAGGAGACTTATCCACTTTTACGGATGCTAGAAGCTCCAAAACTCTCTCTTTACTAATCCCTATCTTTTCTATAACTAAGCCATTTGCCTCACTTATCTCACATAATCCAATGTCCTTTTCCTTCACGAACACAGATGAGAAAAAATCATTTAATATCTCTTCCATCTGATACGGTTCCTCGCACAGTTCTCCGCTCCCATTTTCCAGCGGTCCTATTCTATCTTTAACTCTCCTTTTACTATTCACATATATGTAAAAGCCATTAGGATTCACTTTTACCTTATCAGCTATTGACACCTGTGGAAGAAAAATTAGTAAAGAAAGTTTTAGTGGGTGACAAAGAGTTAAAAGTAAGCTGTGCCCTGTCACTTTTAAGTCTATTTATCATTTCAAGGACGCTCAGTATGTTAAGCTGTGTGCTGTTGAATAAGACAGTATACTTTCTGGATTCTGATACAGACTTTGAATTGTTTCTTTTTGAATCAACCAATGACATTTGCTTTCCCCCTTATATGGTGGACACTCTCGGAGCTTCAGAGTGTCATTTGTCTATTGTTTGTACCTTTGTATAAATTAACCTGGCTGGTCCGTGCTCAGGCAGAGCAACCCCAGTATTTTTATGGGACTGTTCTCCAAGATATCTTGAAAATAAAAGACTCCTTCTGAAGCGACTCCCTGGTGCGTCGGCCGTGTTATTCCGTTATAAAACACTTTTCTCCACAACAACACCTCATACCTTCTTTTTGCCTTTCTAATTTCCTTCTTAAGGTTTTTTTCTGCAATTTATGTAATAATCATACATCTTATCCATTTTTTGCTTCTTAAGTTCAGTATATGTCCCCCCCCCCCTATCCTGAACCAACTTCCTAATTAAAAAAAAACCACGGTTCCCTTGAACTTTCGATCTGACTGGGACGTAAAGATCCTGTACTCTCAATACCTCTTCTTTAAATACCCTCCAAATCTCCTCTTCATCCTTTCCAGAAAAAAAGATCAGCCCATATAATTTTCTGCAAATCCCTTCTCATTTCTTCAAATCTGGCCTTCCCCAACTTGAAGACCTTCAACCTCGAACCTGACCTATCCCTTTCCATATTTAAGTTGAAGCTAATGGACCCATGATCACTGGATCCAAAGTTCTCTCCAACACACACTTCCGTCACCTGCCCTATTCTGTTCCCTAACAATTGATCTAACACTGCCTCCCCTCTAGTAGACACCTTAACATACTGCTGTAAAAAGCAATCCTGAACACATTGTACAAAGTCTAAGCCATCCTGCCCTCTCACTGATTGTGTTTCCCAATCAATGTTAGGCAAATTGAAACCCCAACTATCACAACCCTATTTCTACTACACATCTCAGCTATTTCCCTGCACATTTGCTCTTCCAGCTCTCTATCCTCTTTTGGTGGCCTATAATTATACCCCTATATTTGTAGCCTCAACTTTCTTATTTTTTAGTTCAACCCACAGAGCCTCTCGCGATGCGTCCTCCAGTCTATCTTGCCTCAGCACCACTGTAATATCTTGCCTGACAAGCAACGCCTCACCTCCCCCTCGTACCCCACCAATTCTGTCATGTCTAAAGCAGCGAAATCCCTGAATATTTAACTATCAGTCACAACCTTCCTTCAACCATGTCCCACTAATTGCTATCACATCATAACACCGCGTGTCAATCCATACCCTTAGTTCATCCACCTTGTTTATCACACTCATTGCATTGAAATAAATGCATCTCAGAGATCTTCCACCTTTAACTTTCTGCCTCTCACCCTCTCTACAATTGTAAATATGGCCACTATTTATTACCTGCTGCTGTTCCACCTCCAGATTGTGTGAAAAAAACCTTTTTTCTTTTCCTAAAGACTCTGTTCTTGATATCTTTTCTGACATGAACCCTTGTCCCCAACCTTACTAGTTTAAAGCCTTAGCAAATGCACCTGCCAGGACACTGGTACCTCTGAGATTTAGATGTAACCCATCCTTACAGTGTAGGTTCCATCTCCCCCAGAAACGGTCCCAGTGGTCCAAGAACTTAAAACTCTGTCTTTTACTCCACCCCTTCAGACACACATTCAATCTCCACCTGACTCTATTTTTGCCCACACTATTGCATGGCACAGGAAGTAATCGAGAGATTACTCCCTTAGTGGTCCTCCTTCTGAGCTCCCTGCCTAACTCCTTATATTCATTTTGCAGGACCACTTCTTCCTTCCTACCAACATCATTGGTACCGATGTGAACCACAACCCCAGGCTCTTTCCCTTCCCCCTTTAGGATGTTCTGGACTCATATAGCCACATCCCGGACCCTTGCACCAGGGAGGCAAACCACCATTTGGTTTTCTTTATCTCATCCACAAAAACCTCTGTCCGTCCACCTAACCAGCGAGTCCCCTATAACTATTGCCTTATTTTTCCTATTACTTCCTTTCTGGGCTACAGACGTTGACCCTACACCTCTGCCTACCTTAGCCTGACTATCCCCTTCCTCAGTACTCAAGAAGGAGTACTGATTTCTGAGGATTTCAGGCTCAGATGTTCTGTCTGGAGCCTGACCTTTCTCTTTCTTCCTCCTAACAGTAACCCACTGCCCCTCCTCCCATGAGCCAGGTGTGACCACCTGACTATAACTCCTATCTATGACGGCTTCGTTCTCCCTTGATATTGTTAAATAACAAAAATAAATAGTCAATAAATTCTGATTCTGCTTCTAAAATCAGAAATATATTTATGGTGAATATGTTTCTGATTTTAAGTTAAGAGTTAACTTTAGCCTAAGTATCAGATCAGCTCAGAGTTGTGAAATGTAGAAGGGGTTTATTAAACCCATTGAGTCTATGGCTGCCTCTCAGAGTATTTTCATCAGCCCTACTTCATGGAGTCATAGAGAAAAACACATAGGTCTGCAGGAGGAATTCAGCTGGTCTCGTAGCATCCATAGGAGGTAAAGATCCATAATTAAAGCTTAGGGCTTGAGGCCTTCTTCAAGGTTTCAGCAAAAAAAAACAGGAAGGCATCTGAATAAAAACTGAGGAATGGCAGGGGAGGAGTCCAGACCACAATCACAGCATCTGCAGACTTTCATGTTGAGAGACACAGCATGGGAACAGACATTTTGCCCCACGCAAGCCATCCACTATATTTATTAGCTTGCAACTTATTCTCCCTTGCATGCCCATCAGCTGTTATGCTTGCTCTTTCAAGACTTTACCTGGGTTTCACACTGCAACCAACTGTATTTTCTTTGTGCTGTTTCAACCGACTTCCAACGACAACCCCAGTTTCCACCCAAACATGTGTGTTACATGCTGGGAAATGTAATTGTTATTTACACACATAATTACACATCCACAACATCCAGCCATCAACACAAAGGCTCATTTACTAATGAACTTGCCAGTGTGGACTATGGGTTGGGAGCAGGACTCAACAACCCAGAAGAAACCCACAGTCAGTAGGGTTGATGTGCAAACTCCACATAGATAGCACACAGGGTAAGAATTGGATAAAGATTGCTGGGGCCATGTGGTAAGAACAGCACTAAGTGCTATGCCAATGTGCCACCCTTAAGTAAAATACAACAACAAACCAGAACAAGTGCTTTAAGTGTACAATTAACAAGCACTTCTTTCCAATGTTAGTAGGGAGTTAATTAGCTTCAAAAATCAAACTGCTGGAGGTCTGACATCTTGATCATCTCCTTGCCTCAACACATACTGTCTGACCCGCTTAGCTCCTCTAACAGTTGGTATTGGGTAGAGAGTAAGAAAGCTATTGAGCTCCAATGACAGAGACTTGAAATTTTGGTGTGATTGAACTGACATTTGCAAAACGAAAAATGATCAATAATTTACCAAAATTTAATTAAAGCTGTTGATGACAATAATGAAAAAAATGATAGCTAGAATGCACAAAATAATTGTGTTGTGCCTGGAATCAATAATTCAGTGCAGTTTGATTGAAGGAGCACGATTAAAACAAAACAAAGGTTCAAATTTGAAGTTACTTCAGTCTAACTTGAGAGTCAGAGCAAATCACTTACCCATCTGCGCCCATCTCTATTTAAAACGTAAAATTCTTAAAGGGCTAGACAGGATAGACGTTGGCCTGGCTGGGATGTCGAGAGCCAGGGGTCACAGTCTTAAAGTAAGGGTTCAGGTATTCAAAGAGTGGTAAACGAAAGGGATCCTCTGCAGAAGGATTTGGCCTGCTGAGAAGAATGGGCTGAAAGGTGGCAGATGGAGCTTAATGTCGATAAGTGTGAGGTGCTTCATTTTGGGAAGAACGACCGAAACAGGACATATGCAGTGAAGGGGAGGAAATTGAGGTATGTGGAGGGACAGAGAGATCTTGGAATTAAGGTTCAACGTTCCTTAAAGGTGGATCCCCATGTAGATAGGCTGGTGAAGAAGGCTTTTGGTGTGCTGGCCTTTATAAATCAAGGCATAGAATATAGGAGATGGGAGGTGATGTTGAGACTGTTCATGGTATTGGTGAGGCCAAGTTTGGAGTATTGTGTGCAGTTCTGGTCTCCAAATTATAGGAAGGATATCAATAAGGTAGAGAGGGTGAAGCGAAGAATTACTAAAATGTTGCCTGGATTGCAATATCTAGAATACGGAGAAAGATTGAGTAGACTGGGTCTTTATTCATTGGAGTGTAGAAGGTAGAGGGGGGATTTGATAGAGGTGTTTAAAATTATGAGGAGAATGGATAGAGTAGATGTGAATAAGCTCTTCCCTTGAGGGTAGGAGAGATTGGAATGAGGGGTCATAAGTTAAGGGTTAGGGGGCAAAACTTTAGAAGTAATGTAAGAGGAAGTTTCTTCACTCAGAGAGGGGTGGCTGAGTGGAATGACCTTCCGGAAGAGGTGAATGTAGCAAGGTCAACTTTGTCATTTAAGAGGAGGTTGGATGAGTACATGGATGTGAGAGGGTTGGAGGGTTATGGACAGGGAGCAGGTAGGTGGTACTAGTGGAGCTATTTAAATTGGTGCGGACCAGAAGGGCCGATATGGCCTGTTTCTGTACTGTAATTATTATATGGTAATATGGTATAATTAGAAGGCTGTGAAGGTTCTGGTGCTGAGTACCTACAAGAGGGATGACTAGATTTTTAGATATTAAAGGAATAAAAATATATTGGAGAGGGCAGCAGAGTATTGGTACAGTAAAAGATCAAAGTGTGGTGGAGCAAATGTTTATATTTTACTCAGATGAGGAATCAGTATGATGTTCCTGTATTGTGGTAATACGACCACCAGCCTACTGCAAGGGGTGATCTCTGTACCTGCAGGAAGACCACCTAAGGGCTGACTACACCTGGCCGGTTGTCAATCAGCCAACCCGAATATAGACCTGAGTTGGCCCCTCCTGAGCCAGTCACACGGGAGCCACCAAAGCATGAACTGGTATTCAGACTTTTACCTGAATAAAGCCTGTTGTACAGTCTTTCAAGTTTTGAGCTTGCTTGCTGTTACCTCAGCACATGGCATGTATAGAATGAAGGAACCGAAGTAACTGAGCGCTTAAGCACACAAACACAGAAGTAGGTGGAAGTAAAACATGAAAATCTTCAGACACCATGGTTGAAGTAAAAACACAATG
Organism: Narcine bancroftii; assembly: GCF_036971445.1. Taxonomy (NCBI): domain Eukaryota; kingdom Metazoa; phylum Chordata; class Chondrichthyes; order Torpediniformes; family Narcinidae; genus Narcine; species Narcine bancroftii. The sequence goes on from NC_091470.1 coordinate 350,980,278, forward strand.
CTGGAAAAACTCAGCAGGTCAAGCAGTGGCCTTTATATAGCAAAGGTAAAAATACATAACCGACGTTTCGGGCTTGAGCCCTTCATCAAGGTGGTGGAAAATGTCCGAAGGCATCCGAACAAAAGAGTAGGTGGGGGGAGCAGTGGTCGCAAGGCAGGAGATGATAGGTGGAGGAGGGAGGGAGGGGACAGCAGAGATCAAGGGGAGGAGGGATGGCTGGGTGAGGGGGAAGGGAAGGAAGGAGGGGGAAGAGGGAGCAGGTTAGCAGAAACAGGAAAAGTCGATGTTAATGCCATCAGAAAATCAGGTGTTGTTCCTCCAATTTGCTGAAGCGCTCAAGAGCAGAACATCAGTTATGTATTTTTACCTTTGCTATATAAAGGGCACTGCTGGACCTGCTGAGTTTCTCCAGCTTTGTGTGTTTCTGCACAAGTAGGTGGTCTTGAAATATGTGCTTAAAAGATAAATACCCATCCAATTTAATGGAAACGGAAGCTCACTGTTGTATTTGAGCATTAAAATCATAGCTACTTCAAACAGTAAAATAATGTAAACCAGGATAAATCTGAATCATTCCAAAAAAAGGGTAGAATTGCAATGGTTTGAAATGTTGCAAAATCTATGAAACAAAAGTTCAAATACTGTACCGAGATGATAACTGCCTTGCTTTCAATTATCACTTCTCCCTTTGAAATGTAGGGAGCTTAATTCACAACAGATCAGTGTCGTATTACATTTCATAATCACTCAATTGGGACAATTTTATCTCTTTAGAACTACTATTTAATTTATTTTTTTTTTAATTTAGGCAAATTTAGGCCATTCCTACCCATGAACTCATGCCACCCAAATACGCCAACCACAAACCACATATATTTTCGAAGGATGGGAGGAAACAGGCACACCCAGAGAAAACCCATGCAGACGCAGGGAGAACATACACACTCCATTCATAAGGCAACGGATTCGAACCCAGGTGGGTGGTGCTGTAAGAGCATTTCTCTAACTGCTCTGCCCAAGGTTTTGAAAGGTTAGTCTAGCGTCTGCAATCACTCAGTGAATAAATCACAACCAAAGTTGCATTGCGATATGTTCAGTAGCAGAAGGCGGAGGAATGGATAATTGAAGCCTGAGGAATCAAACCACTCGAAGGAGAGGTCATTAAAGAGAAGTTGCTGGAATGTATCGGTGGCAATTTCTGAAAATAGAGTGGCCATATTTAAATGTTATTCTTTAAAATAATTCCCACTGTAAATGTTAACAAAATCGCTTAACCGTTTAGACTCTATGTTCTTTTTTTCAGGGTCTACCAACAAGCGCCTATACTCCGTGTCCCTATCTTCTGAGATTGGTTTTATACCCAACCACCAGCTGGTTCATACTGGTGTTCGTTCGGTAGTTTACCCATGGACCTCATCTAGAAAGGTTACAAATGGCTGGAGACCAAAGGGTTAAAGTTCAATTCCACAGACATGAACCCATTTTTGTCCTTTAGATTGTTGAGAAACCCAGGGGAAAACTGGAAAAGTTTTCAGTGTTTGATTTCTGCTATATAATAGAATGGTGCTGTAAAACAGGAGATAATTGTGTGTAAGATCGGGTGGACAGTTAACGGGAAATACCAGAGGATATATGTTTACGGTGAGGGGAGGAAAGTTTAGCGGGGATGTCTGAGGTTAAAAGAAAATTTACACAGAGAATGGTGGAATGCGTTGCAGGGGACGGTTGTGGAGGATGGTACAATAGAGACATTCAAAGGACTCTTGGACAGGCACGTGAATACAAGAGAAGTGGAGGGTTATGGGTGCGAGGTGAGGAAGGATTAGATTATTGTTTACTTAGGTTTACATAGGTTTGCTTAGAAACTAGCATGGAGATGATGGATAGAGGAGTCTCCATATCATTTAAAATATGAAAAATATAATAATTGCTGAATATTAGACAAAATCCCTTGTTTCAAATAGTTGTTTGGCCTTCTTGAAATAATAGAAATGGTGCCCTTACAAATCTGTAAAGCAGATTAAAGTTCACAGTGTCTCAGCATTCAATGTGATATCCACAAAGAGAAGAATACCATTTTCTAAATATCTTGAACTTCTCACTTCACAATGCAATGTCATTAAAGCTGGCAATCTAATAATCCATCTTGGTGGCAGCCATCCCAACAATACAGCAGCAGTAATTTGGGCAATGAGCTGATGTTGGCCTCCATTGGGCTGGACCAGAGCACCTACACCAGCTGGGTGATCGATGATGGACATTGAAGTAAAAGGCAACTCCACGGCCTGCCTGTTCGACACAGGTAGCACAGAGAGTTTCATACACCAAGGCACAGCGCAACATTATTCCCTGACAGTATCCCCGGCAGAGTGTAAGGTAGCGTAATGCTAGCCTCTAAATCCCTCTCTGCAGAAATTTGCGGGTGTTGCACCATCATCCTAACTGTGAGGGGCACGAAATATAAAAACTTCAAACTGTTGGTATGCCCCACCTCTGCTCACCTGTCATACTGGGGCTGGATTTCCAGTGCCAGCTTAACAGTGTGCTGATGCAGTTTGACAGATCTCACTCCACCCCTCCTCTCAGTCAGTAATAACTGATTCCTGAAGGTCCCGCCCATCCTCCCAAATGTGTCCAATCACACACTGGAACGCAGTGCAGGGTACCCAACCTTCAGTTTGGCTACCTTCTGCGTCCCTCCACACCCCCCTTCCCCCTCCCCACCCTGTTCCAGAATCTCACCCAGATTGCAAACCAGTTGCCATGAAAAGCAGGTGATACAGCCCCAGGAATAGGAAATTTAGAAAAATTGAAGTGGGGCAACTGCTGGGAGAGGGCACCATAGAACCCAGTAACAACCACTGGAGGGCACAAGAGTGGGGAGGAGCACCAGATGATCATCGATTATAGCCAGACCATCAGCAGATTCACCTTATTAGATGCCTATCCTCTTCCCCGCAAAACCAACATGGTGAATGAGATCACTCAGTTTAGGGTCTTCTCTACCATAGACCTCAAATCGGCATAACACCAAGTCTGATTTGCTGGAAGACCAGCCACGGTATTTGAGGCAAACGACCACCTCTATTACTTCCTGTGGGTCCCATTTGGCCTCATGAACGGGTAGTCAGTATTCCAAAGGGAGATGGATCACATGGTGAATGACAACAAACTTAAAGCTACCTATCCATATTTGGATAACGTCACCATCTGCGACTGGAACCAGGAGGAACATGTCGATAGCCTGCAGATATTCCTGGCCACCACTCAATCTCTTAACCTAACGTACAATCAGAGAAAGTGCGTATTCAGCACTAGGTGGTTGGCAATCCTGGGGTAAGTGGTGGAGCATGGTATCATCCCCCCTGACCCTGAGCGCATGGACCCCCTTCTGATACTTCCTCTACTCCAGAACCCCAAAGCTTTAAAAAGGTTCCAGGGGTTTTTCTCTTGCTATGCCCAGTGAATCCCTAATTCTACAGACAAGGTCCAACCCCTGGTGAAAACTACCACCTTTTCCCCATCAGCGGAGACCCATAAGGCTCTTGAGGGCATTAAGGACGAGATTGCCAAGGCGGCAATGCATGCCTTTAATGTATCCGTCCTGTTCCAAGTGGAGAGCGACGCCTCTGACTTCTCCCTGGTTGCCATGCTGAACCAAGCAGGGAGGCCATTGGTATTTTTCTCCCGAACCCTCCAGGGCCCCAAACTCAGACACTCCATCATTAAAAAGGAACTACAGGCTATAGTGGAGGCTATGCGGCATTTGGCTGGCAGATCGTTCACCATGCTGATGGACCAGAGAGCTGTCGCTTTTATGTTTAATAATAAACAGCAGGGGAAAATCAAAAATAACAAGATCATGAGGTGGAGAATTGAGCTGTCCACCTATCATTATGAGATCTTGTATCAGCCACCTGATGCCCTGTCCAGGGGAACCTGTGCCAGGACACAAGTTGATCACCTCCAAGCCCTCCACGATAGCCTCTGCCACCTGGGGGAGGCACAAGGCTCTATCATTTTTTGAGGGCTCGTAACCTCCCCTGTTCAGTAGAGAAGGTCAGGGAGCTGAATCACAATTGCTTAGTCTGCACAGAATTCAAGTTGGATTTTTACCAACTGGAGAGGGCCCAGCTCATCAAGGCCATTCGCCCCTTTGAACTTCTCAGTATGGACTTCAAGGAGCCCCTCCCATCCACTAATCAGAGCATGTACTTCTAAATATCATGGAAGAGTACTCACACTTTCTGCTCATCATCATCTGCCCCGACATGACCACATCCATGTTCATTAAAGCCCTCCACAACATCTTCACCCTGTTCAGATACCCCAGTACCCCAGTTAAGTTCACAGTGATCAGGGGTCCTCATTCATGAGTGAGGGTTGCAGCAATATTTCCTTTTTAAGGGCATAGCCACAAGTAGAACCAACATCCACAACCCCCACGGGAATGGACAGGTGGAAATGGAGAATCGTATGATCTGGAGGGCAATTCTATTGGCCCTCGTCGAAAGGGATGCCATATCTCAATGGCAAGTGGTCCTTCCAGAAGCACTGCATGCCACCAGGTCTCCACTCTGCACTGTGACTAACATCACCACACATGAAAAATTGTTCTCATTCCCTAGGAGGTTCGTATTGGGACCCATGCTGCCAGTCTGGCTGCCAACCCCAGGACCGGTGCTTCTCCGTAAACATATTAGGACCCACAGACAGGCCCACTGGATGAGAAAGTGTGCCTCCTGAATAATATCCAATGGTATGCCCTGGTACAGAACCTGGATGGACAGGACGACACAGTGTCCATCTGGGACCTGGCTCGAACAGGGGGTCTGGCAAGGGAGGTGCACCCAGCAGCCCCTATCAGCGACCAGTCGGCCCCAGGGATAATCCTGACAAGCAACAAAGTGATCCCACCACCACAACAGCCCTCAGGCTGCCACCACCACCCCCCCCACCCCCACAAACGTCCCCCACCCCCATCGAAACTGGTACCAAAAGACACAGCTCATCCCTCCTACCCTCAGCCTGCCAAACAAGCCACCATTCTGCAGGAACCGATGACACAGCTAGTGCTGCAGTGAATGTAGAACCAGATAAAAGCACCGGATCAGCTGAATCTATGAACTATTATGGACTACATGACAAGTGCCGATGGACATTGCCCCACTTCACCCCACCAGACCATCTAAAATTGGAAGGGGTGAATGTGGTAGAATGTGGTAAAGCAGGCATGACCTCGCTGGACTGGGCAGGCTGGTGCTCCTTCCATCCCTGTAGCTCCTCACCGTAAGATCCCTAATGAAAGCTGATAGCTCTAGTCTCCTCCCTCCATACCTGCCTTGGACGTGAGCCAGCAGCATGTAGAGGTATGCCTGGGTTTTATGGTTAATAAAGCCTTTGACTGCTTGCTTTGAGTTTGGGGATGGTCATTGATCATCTGAACCAAAGATGGTGCCTTACTTTTCCTGCTCTATTATTGATCTTTTTTTTAATAGTAAAATTATAAGATGGTTATAATATGTATGTTGGCACTAGGATGTTGTCACAAAACACTGAATTTCATGACTGGTTTATGTCAATAAATCCTGATTCTGATCTCACAGCCTGCAGGGAGAAGCTATTTCCCACCAAGGTAGTCCTAATTTTGATGCTCCTATACCTCCTTCTTGATGGTAGTGGATATTATCTGGCACCCAGTACTCCTGCCATGTACCATGTACAGGAGGTCTGACTGCAACCAGGACATGCAGCAAGTGGATGGTGAATGACCAACAACATGTTAGCAGCTTCAGGAGAGAGGCACTATATTTGAAAAGGTGGGAGAGGTCAAGGATGGAGACCAACTCATGGTGTTGTGGCAAAGATTCATGGTCTTTGAGATACAAATGTTTAAAGAGAGAAGGAGGGGAGTGTTGAGTTCAGTGGTGTGGTGACTGGAAATCAAGCGCAGATAATTGTGCAATCACAAGGATTTTGTGAAGTGATCTACCTACCTGCAGGTTTCACAAGTCAGTGCTGTGGGAACAAGAAACAGTTGACCCAGAAATGCACAATGATAATCCAAAGATCTCCAGCAAGGATCCAACAGGAGCAATCCATCTGGGTATCGCATCAGAGAGAGCCAATTAAATGTTAAGATGCAATCACAGACATGGAAGAATGCAGAAAGTGGCAAACCTAACCACGTCCACCACAGGCACTGACCTCCCCATCCATTGAAGGCATCTATGTAAGGGACGACCTCAAGGAGGAAGCCAACATTCGAAAGAAACCCCTACCCCCCATTATGCTGGTCACAATCTCTTCTCACTGCCACCTTCAAGTGGAGCCTGAAGATCAGCACCTCTAGGTTCAAGAACAATCTTTATCCATCAGCTATCTGGCTCTTGCACCTTCTCGTACCATCACAATCTGAACCATAAAGTAATCAGGGGTGACAAAAAAAATCTGATGGCACCAATGAAGCATCGCTTTTTTCTTTCTTTAACTGCAGTTGTGGATATTAAACTATCTATCCTTTTGCATTTATTTATCTCTTTTGTCTTGACAATTGGTGAAAATTTTATGTATACATCTATGACATTATGCGTTTAAGCATTGAATAAAAACGTGTACATGAGATGCATTTTTTGAGCAGTAGAGAATGAGAATCAAAGTGAATAATTTTCACCTTTACAAGCAGATTTTGAAAATGGACATCCTTGGTATTTTTAAATTGTTTTATATTAGCTGAAAAAGATCAGTGGAAGAGAAGGCACTTGATTGGGCTTGGACATACAATATAATTTATTTTTAAAATTAATTTTAGACCTACAGCACAAAAACAGGCCATTTCAGCCCATGAATCTGTGCTGCCCAATTTACAACCTACACTCCCGGCAAGTTTTGAATGGTGGGAGGAAACCAGAGGTCTCGGTGGGGGGGGGGGGGGGGGTCACCCACACAAACCCATGGAAAACGTACAAACTCCTTACCGACAGTATGGGTTTCGAACCCCGGTCCCAATCGCTGGCCCTGTAAAGGTGTTGCGTTGACTGCTACGCCAACTGGCTGCGCAATTTCATATACATTTTATGGAGTTTCGCTTATTTTCTTTTTTGTTTAGTAAAGGAAGCAAAACCAATAATTCCAGTGCAAGGCATAAGTCTTGATGTCTGGAAACATTTGACTCTTTTGCAAAACTATTCTGTTAATAACTACAGCTCTGGCATCAACCAGGTTAAGTAACAAATAATTCAGCCACAAGAAGCAAAAATCTAAATTCAAGATTCTGAAAAGGGAGGGGAAGAAAAATAGATTCGCATTGTTAGGTGGGGAGACTTGCTTGCTTCTCTTCCTCCGACAGAAGAGGTGCCCGGCATTTTCTGCTAATGGCAAATCTGCCTTATGGCAGACAAAAGGTAATTTTGTGTAATATTACACTGTTTTTTATTACATAACATTAAAGGAATCTTGAATCTTGAATCACACCTTTTGATCTTCTTCCTGAGATGCAATTGGAGAGAGAGCGGCTGCGGCTGGGGTGAGATGAGTCTGTTGATATGCTTTTCCCAGGCAGTGGAAGTTTTAGTACTGTATATACTTGTGTAATAGTCGATCACGTGTAATAGTCATAAACCCACCCCCCCCCCCCCCCATGTTTGGTCCAAAAATTGTTTGTTTTCCATATGACCTTCTCATTTTGACTCTGACCGCCCACCCATCCAAGCCCCCGACGCCCCTACCGCAAGGCCTCGCATCGGCCATCCACCCATCCGACCTTCCGACATCCCGATCACTCCCCATCCGAGTTCCCAATGCCCTGACTGCAAACACTTGCGCTGACCGCTCGCCCATCCAAGATCCAGTCGCCCTGACCGCCCACCCATCCGAGCTCCCGAAGACCCGTATGTGGATCCTCACTCTGGCTGCCCTCCCATCGGATTTCCTAACGCCCCGACCATGGATCCTCAGCTTAGCCATCCATGCATTCGAGCTCCTGACACCCTGAAAGCAGACGTAATACCCGATCCTGGCCATCCGAGCTCCCGACACCTTGAATGACGCGGTTACTTACCGTGGTCAAAAGTATGACCCATGTATAAGTTGAACATCCAAATTTGACTCAAAAAATTGGTCCATATAAGGTGTATGAACTCAAACTCTAGCTTGACTGACTGGCCTTCTAAAACATTAAAACAAAACATTAGTTTAAATAGCAACATCTTGTATTCCTTCTGGGCAAGTTGCAGCTTTGTTGCAATGTTATTTTTTTTCTGCAAAATCAGCTCATTTGTTCTCCCACAGATAGGATTTAACCTGTTGGTCATTTCCAATATTGATCTTTTGGTTTCATGTTTCAACCATAGCCCCAATCTGCATTTCACAGCTTTAACATGTCCCTTTAACATCTCCCCTCCATTTAACTCTTAACATTATGCGCCTATGCAGTCTGGCTCCACCTGATCAGTGATATTCACTTTGTCCTATCCAGTGCTCACCCGCCCTCGTTATAGTTTAAAATTAAGTTCTGACAATCAGCTTTGGCCTGTTTCATACTTTCCACAGGTTTTTTTCCAGCATTTTCTGTTTCTCTTTTAACATGATCATAGAATTATTAATTGACATTTGTGATTTGCTAGTTGCTACCGCATAATGTTTCTTACAGAACTGCTACTAACGCCTCAAGTGTTTCAGTACTGTAGACATCCCGAAACTCCGGACTGCTCGGGTATTGGGTCGGTCTGGATGTTTGCATTTTACGGATTCTTGAGCAGTACTTTTAAACTTCAAATTGAATGAGGAATAAAGAAGAGATGAATGGGTAAATTTAGATAGTTTATTGATACGCAAATACAGGATGCTTCATTTATCAAAATGAGCAGTTTTGAAACAAAATAAAATGAACACTTGACAAAAATGTAAACACAAGGTTTTCTCCTCGCTTGTTGCTGCCGAACCTCTCTGGTACTATTGCAAGCACGCAAACATCCACAAAGTTTGAAAGGTCTGAGAGTTTTTGAAAAGTCCGGGTTCTTGCGTGGTCTAGATTTCTGGCATCCAGATTTTTGGTCTTTGTATCCAGGAAGTCGTTGTGTTTCATTTGCAGATCAGTTGTGAATAGAACTGAGCCTTGTGCAATTAGCATCAAACACTTGCACTTTTGACCTTATGACAGAGGCTAAACCTAGGCCAGCCTGTCCTAAATATCCCTTGTTGCCAAGGAGACATTATCTTCGTTGTCAAGTGCAAGTAGAAAAGCCAAGAAAAGGTGAACAGGTTGCAGGTGAATCCACTGATTTTAGAGCAATTTTCAAAGAATTTATGTTCCAAATTAGTAAACATTCACAATTGCTCATTCCAAAGTATGAGGAAGATCTCAAGAAAAGAAAAGTTGCAGGATGTATTGATGAGAGCAAAATGTTAAAGAATTATGGAACCAATCGGTGTAAAATAATTCATTCAACTCGTGTGGGCCCAGCTGGGTTCACTGAAAGTTCTACATTGCTCATCTGATTTCTATGCTCTTCCCCAGAGTTCTGTAGAATCACCCACTCGCATCCAATCAATTCCGCATTCAGAGTTATCACGGAATATACTTCCACCGCTCTTTTAGGTCGGGCACTTCAACTCATTACAACTCGCTGAATAAAAGAAACTTTTCAACTCCCCTCAGTCGGTCACAGGTCTGACGAAGGGCCCAGGTCTGAAAGATTGGTTACCCTTTGCTTCCTATGGACGCTGAATTTCTCCAGCATATTTGTGTATTGCACTTGACCCCAGCATCTGCAGACCCTCTTCCATCTCCTTTCTCTAACCATCATAAATCTGTTTTCATTGCCTAATAAATTTGTTACAACAGATTCTCCCTCGTACACCATCAGAAGCTCTCATAATTTTGAAAATTGCTTCTCCGTCTTCACTTTATCTCCTAATGGTCCCATTTTATTTAATGCCATTGTATTACTTAAAATAGATTTCTTTGTGACAACAAATAAATCTACTAAATCCAGGTTTCTTCCTTCTAACAACTATGTGCATTGTGTCCTATCACTCGGGCTTAATCCAGCATGTGAGGTAAAATGAGCTAACATTTAATGCAGTGCATTATTTTAAAGTTTAAATTCAAGGAGCATTATGCTGGAAACATTGTGACAGATTGCATATATCTATCCTCCAAACAGTCTTAATGGTTCTACAAATTAAGGAGCCAGATTCAAGCTTAAATACATTTCCCTTATTACAAGAGTGATTAAAGCATGCATTGGCCTACACATTCGCATGAACCCAAGAGCATAATTTTGCTTCCTTTCACATTTCAGATGTGTTAGTAGCAGTGCGAGAGAATGAGAAATGAAGTTTAAAGGACAAAATCCAGCAAATGGGAAGAGCTCCTTCTGAAAAATGTAATTTGTAACATCATAGCTGACTCATTAGGAGGCTGCCGTGAGATGCTCAGTTCTCGAAGCTGTAGTGAAAAATCTTCCCTAATGAGAACAACACAAAGCACCATGAAAGTTCATTTTGAATATTAGTCTTGATAAATCACTTTTCATCTGCATTTCAGACATCATTTTGATATATCATCAAACCATTAGAAATAATTAAAGTCCATTAATCAACGGTTGGGACACGCAAAACGAGGGAGCTCATTAGAATCAAGATCTACAGAATGGAGCAGTCAGATTCAGCAATTTAATCCTATAAGATTGGCGGCAAATATTCAAGGGGCAGGATTAAGGAATCTCAACATACTGTATACTACGCTGAGCTTGACGTGAGACAGTATCCCTTCAGTCAATATCTGCACAGAAAGAACTTATCTTTTTTCTTAACATTTGAGACATGATGATGTGTCCATGATTTTTGCTCTAAGATTTGACAGTAATTGCAGCATTTAGGCTACTTACCGTCAGATTGTGTTTTAAACACGAGCAGTAATTTTTTTACTGTCAGTCTAATTGACTGTCCCTTGAAAACCAGCGGAGAGGACATTATGGCAGTAAATATATCAACCACATAAAATTTAATGATTAATTTCAGTTAGGATTCCTGGTTATTTTCAGTGCAAGGGGAAGGTGGTTTAAATTATGCTAAAGATCATCTGGAATATGGGAAGAGAAGAAAACACCAATCAAGCCAGTTGTACCGAATCAATATTAATTACCTATTGGTCAATGACTGCTTTATAGAAGGGGAGTGCTATAGATTGGCACAATGACCCAAAATCTCTACCTTAACCGGCAGCCCATGAACATTATGTTCCTCATGTCCTCTGACTTACTACCCATTGAGCATTAGAACTGCTGCGATATCCGTAGGCATTGCCGTGCCCACATTAAGTCTTCTGCAACTGAATCCCTCCCGCCATGTGCCTTCTGTAATCTTCCACTCACCCAAAACTCTGTCCAAACTCGTCCTAAGTCTCTTTCCCATGCCTATGCCTACTGTACATATAATGTTAATCAAATCCTCAATAACTTATCCCATTTTCAAACTCTTTGAGATCTCTGTACTTCTTTGATTCAGCCATCCTGTATTTTCCCTATTTAATTTACATCACCCTTGGTGATTATAACTTGAGCTGCCTCTCTGGTTTTTTTTTTCCTCCTTTAAGATGCCTTGTTAAATTGACCTCTTGACTATGTTTCTGCGCACCTGTCCCCATATCTCCTTGAGCATCTGTGATAAATTAATAACTTTTTATGTTGAAGGTGCTACATAAGTTCTAATTACTGTTACTGCATTTCCCAGTCATTTTCCATCTATTCCCACTGTTGCATCCTTCTAAAGCATCCTCCCACCCAGCCAGTCACACCCAGTTTCAGTCATAAGAAGAGGTGTGACCCTGACTCAGATGTTCAACAAGTACCGCTGTCAATTTGTCACCTTCAGATAAGCTTCTTCTATGTATTAAGGGAGACTAACTTTGCACAATTACTTCCTCAGTTTTCATTACATAGAAGGAGGCCATTAAGCCATTAAATCTATGCTGTCTTTCAGAACAATCCCCTCAATCTCATTCCCCATTTAGTTCCTGTAACGGACTCTGCATCTGCTCACTAACAACCCTCTAATTCTCCTTCCAAACACCCCTCACCCAATACACTGTGCAACTAACCTTACACGCAGGGAGAATGAAAACTTAGCTGAATGGTGTATTATCAATAACCTCTTGCTCAATGACAACAAGACCAAGGAACTGATTATAGACTTTACAAAAGGAAAACCAGAGGTATATGATCCGGTAATTATTGAGGAAAATCGGAGGTTGGGAGGGTCATCAAGTTCAAATTCCTGGGTGTCACAATCTCAGAGGACCTCTCTTGGGTCCATTACGAAGAAATGGAAGGTTCAGTATGCTATTGGATGTCTTGGAAAAATTTGACAAATGTGTACTGGAAAGTATGCTGACTCGCTGCACCACGGACAGGTATGGGGCACCAATGCCTTTGAATGGAAGGCCCTGTAAAAGGTAGTGGATCAGCCCAGTCCATCTCAGACTAAACTTTCCCCCACCATTGAGCATATCAAGATGGAACATTGCCATCAGAAAGCAATATCAAAGAATGGGGTGGCAGCTGGTGCCGGTGGATGCTGGTGAGAACGTAATTCGAATATTGCAATAAAAGAGGTTGTGAAAATGTGCAGAGGAAGTGGCATTTGAATGTGTTCACAAGCATTTGCTAAATTACTGAATTTTTTTAAAAAGCAGCATCAATTATCAAGGATCTGCACCACCCGGGATGTGCTCTGGTCTCACTGCTCCCATCAGGAAAGAGCTACAGATGTCACAGGACTCATACCACCAGGTTCAGGAATAACTATTAACCACCCCCCCCCCAACTATCAGATTCTTGAACAAAAGTCTTGTTCAGGGTATTAGATTTTGGATGGAGATGAGGAGGAACTGCTTTTCCAAGAGGCTGGTGAATCTGTGGAATTTCCAGGCCATTGAAGCATTGGAGACTACTTCAGTAAATATATATTCAGTACCCAAGATTCTTTATTACAATTAAAGAAACATCACATGGTACCAGGAGTGTGTATGGTACCTGGAGTGGAAGAAACACCAGGAATTTGCAGAGTGAGAATCAGTCATTATCAGCAGAAATATGGAGAGTGTAAAGCCCCTGATGCTGTTAATTGGACTGGGAATATCAACCACGAATGGTGCTTGTTCAAACAATGTTTCAAGCTGTATCTGCAAGCCATTAGACTTGACAGCAAACCAGATGCATGGAAAATTGCACTGCTACTTACCGTGATGGGACCTCAAGCACTGGAGGTTTGCAACACACTTATTTTGCCAATGCATCTGTTTAGGGCAAGTTTGATGAGATTATCAAAATGTTTAATGAGCACTATTCACCAAAGGAAAATTAAACTTTTGAGAAGTATGTTTTTCTCTCATGCACACAGCTGCAGGGAGAGAGCTTTGATAATTTTTTAATGGACTTCAAAGTAAAAGCAAGAGCATCCAATTTTGGACTGCTGCAAGATTTAATGATCCAGAATCAAATTATGTTTGGGATTAATGATAAGAAAGTGAGAGAGAGGTCGCTGGAGAGACAGAGCTTACCTTAGCTGGAGCTGTGAAGACATGCCACACCAGTGAAATAGCTCTGCAGCGCACAAAAAAGTTCGGTGAGAGTGTAAAAGCTAGTGAATACTAAAGCATAGCCATAGTTCACAGTGTCTGGACACACACATAAACAAAAATTGAGATATAAGAAATAACAAAAGGTGGAGAGACATTCAATTGTAAACAATGTGGCACTGAACATGCACCAAAACAATGCCCAACCTATAGAAAAGTCTGCCGTAAGTGCAATTGCAGAATCATAATGCAAAGCAATGTTTTTCCAAAGGGAGACAAAACAGAAGTGAAAGCATTCACACTATATACACCATAGAAGAAACTGCCCTCAGTGATGCACTCTTCATTAAAAGGGTTGTGCAAAAAGACTGTAAACCAACAGACACACTGAACAGCTAAGTATGAACAGAGTCGACCAGGACAAGTGGACTGTGTCATTGCATACAAATGGAACAAATATTCCTACCAAGCTGGACACAGGGGAAAAGGTCAATTTGATCTGTGAGCGCGGCATCAGGTCAATTAAGTTAAAACCACACATCCATGTAAATCCTATACAGCTCAAAGCCGATAATGGACAGTGCATCAGCATGGATGTGCATATAAACTCAAGGTGAAAGTTAAAGATAATGAGCACCACCTCAGATTCACAGTGATCCCAGATGGACAAGAACCACTGCTTGGTAACAAAGCATGTGAAAACTTAAGCCTTGTCAAGAGGGTGTACAGATACCACATTAACAGTGATACTGCAAGGAACAACATAGAGGGAACATTGGATCAATTTCTAGACATCTTAAAGGTGTTTGAAGTTTTACCATTCATCTATAGGATACAGTTAAAAGAGGACACACAGCCAATCATGCATGCCCCAAGGTAGGTTCAAGCACCACTAAAAGAAAAGCTCAAGCAGGAAGTCACCAGGGATCATAAAGAAAATGGAGGAGCCCATAGAATGGGTGAATTCAATGGTGTGTGGCAAAAAGAAGAACGGTGACCTGGATGGACCCAAATGACTTGAATGCCAATATAAAAAGAGAACATCATCAAGATTCTGACCAGGGATGAAATTACGTGAGATGCCTGCTGCAAATTTTTTCACTAAATTGGATGCATCGCAGGGTTCTGGCAAATAAGACTGCATGAAGATAGCACAACATACTGTCTATTTAATACACTGTTTGGTCAATATTCCTGTCTGAGGATGTCTTTTGGAATTTCCACAGCTCCAGGTGTTTTCCACAGCACAATGGACCAAATCACAGAAGGCATAAATGGGATATGCATATACATGGATGACATGATCCAATGGGGATCCACACAAGAACCACACATCAAGAGCCTCATCAAAGTGCTACAATGCATCCAGAAGTATGTGTTAAAGTTAAACAGAGCAAAATGTCAGTTAAGTGTGAAGGAAATCACCTTTCTGGGAGCTAAGCTGTCAGAGGCGGGTGTGGAGCCAGAAAAGAGTAAGGTGAAAACAATTCTAGAGATGCCCAGGCCCACAGACAAAATAAGGCTGGGAATGATCTATTTCATTGGTAAATTCATACCAAATTCATACCAAATTTGTCTTCTGAAACAATGCAGTTCTTCTGAAGTTGTTGCAGGACAAATGTGAATTCAAGCGGACAGCCAACCACAAGAAAGAATGGCGATGACTGAAGACCATTCAAACTACAGAACCAGTAATTTTTGATATTCTTTGATGTATCCAGAAGGATAAAAATATCTACAGACACTTACAAAGGTGGAATAGGTGCCGTACTACTTCAGGCTGTGGGAGAAGATTCGAGACCAGTAGCATACACATCAAGTGGATGACAACATGAACGTCGATATGCATAGATTGAAAAAGAGTGTCTAGGCCTAGTCTATGGATTCATGAAATCCCACAGTTATGTGTATGGTCGACCAACGTTTATGGCAGAGTCAGAACACAAGTATGAAGTGTTGCATTTTGGAAAGGCAAATCTAAATAGGTCATATACATTGAATGGTAGACAATTGAGGAGTGCAGAGCAACAAAGGGATTTAGGAGTTATGGTAAATAGTACCCTCAAAGTTGATACTCAGGTAGATGGTGTGGTGAAGAAGGCATTTGGAATGTTGGCCTTCATAAATCGGAGTATTGAATTCAAGAGTTGGGATGTTATGATGAAATTGTACAACGCATTGGTGAGGCCAAGTTTGGAATACTGTGTGCAGTTTTGGTCACCGAATTATAGGAAGGATATAAACAAAATAGAGAGAGTGCAGAGAAAGATCACGAGAATGTTGACAGGATGTCAGGGTTTGAGTTATAGAGAAAGGTTGAGCAGCCTGGGGCTTTTTTCTCTGGAGCATAGAAGATTGAGAGGGGGATTTGATAGAGGTGTTCAAGATTTTAAAAGGGACAGAGAGACTCAACGTGGATAGGCTTTTTCAATTAAGAGTGGGGGATATTCAAACCAGAGGCCATGGTTCGAGATTGCAGGGGGAAAATTATAAGGGGACATGAGGGGAAATGTCTTCATGCAAAGGGTGGTTGGGATGTGGAATAAGCTTCTGGCAGAGGTGGTTGAAGCAAGGACGTTATTTACATTTAAGGAAAGACTGGATAATTACATGAAGGAGAGAGGATTGGAGGGGCACGGACCAGGTGCTGGTCAGTGGGACTAGGAGGGTGGGAATTTGTTCTGGCATGGACTAGTAGGGCCAAACTGGCCTGTTCTGTGCTGCATATAGTTATATGGTTAAGCCATTAATAGGGGATGATCAAGAAAAATCTCAGTGACATGTTGCCGCACATCCAAAGACTGATGACAAAGTTATAATATCATGACTTTGAATTGGTGAACACAACAGGGAAGCTTATTGTGTTGGCTGATGCGTTATCCATGGCAATAACGTAGAGTGAAGCACACAATGAGAGTTCCACAGAGACAGATGTGCATCTCCTCGTGAACCTGATCACTGAATCTCTTCCGTATCCGAAATGAAATCCAAGCAGATGGCAGCTGAAACAGAGACGGACACAGAGGTCATCAAGAATCTGAATGAAGGATGGCCTTGAGGTGAATGTCAGCCATCCTACAACATCAGTGCTGAGCTGGGTATAGTCACTGGGGTTCTACGCAAACAGAGCAGAATTATCAACACTGTGACAAGAGATGCTGAAAAGGGTGTGTAATGGATCTGTGTTAATATTAATATTTAGTTAAATGTTAAGCTTTATTTCTTATAAATATGTCTTATATTAGTTGTGGGTTGGTTATGCACATCCATTCAATACATTCAAAACTGAAGTTATCTTTCAGAGCGTCTAGGAAGCCAGCATTAATGGAAGTGAAGTGGACTTTAATTGATTCAAGAATAAAGAAGTATTTGCTTTATTAAAAACTGAAGTATTCAAGTACTCAAATAAGAACTGCTGAAGGAAGCCATCTGTTTTGAACAAACCGAACTACTTAATCCTTGGAACAGAGGTTGTTATGGATATGGAGTGGTTTTTGAAAAGACAAGAAGTTTTTGCATTATGTGTTCATGTGGTTTCCAAGAATTGGGACTGACCTCGTTGATGATGTAATGTCACAATATTTGGAGAAATATATTATCAAATTCAGACAATTTTGGATCAGGGTTCAGAAGTCAAGACCCTGTGACACACAAGAGTTTAAACCTTGTGGAAGACAAGAGTTCTTGGCAAGAAGGGCTCTTGAAGAGCCTTGGGCGCTGACAGCTTCCAAATCACATGGGAGGTTCAGATCTGGGAGGCCTGGGTTCACCATTGAAGTAGACAGGAGGCTGAGTGGATGCAGAAGCTGTTAAAGTACAGGATACACATCCATAGGCACCTTAAGCCTCTAAGAGAATGATAAATATCTTATTTGAACAGAATACTGGAGTTGTGACTGAGAAGAGGAATTTTGGATGGCAGCATTATCCCTTTTTAAATATGTATTACCTGTATGTTGATAAGATGAATATTTACAGTTGATGAATCTATTGCCATATTCTAACCAACTCAACAGAAGATATCCCCTCAAGACCCAGACCCTAACCCATACAGGAAGTGATGGAATGGATTTTGAGTCAGCAGGGTATAACATGACATATTTTATTAAATTGTGCCAACAGTTAGATTACCATACCAAAGCTGGGAGAAAGTTGATGTAAAATATTTACTGTGTACAATGAGATTTATTTTATTTTTGAACTAAGGCATATCCATGGTTGACTGCTAATTGGATGGGGTCCTGTTAATTGGACAGATACAGAAGTTACACCAATATCCTGATTGGCCAAATGTATCTGGGTTCAGGACAAAGAGCAGTATCTCTAAGGTGGAGCAGATCTTTATGTTTCCCCTTTTACAGTACAGGAAAGGCACTTAAAGGCTGATTCACCACCTCAGCTTTGAAGCTTTTGGCTAACGACATGGCTAACGGGGTCCAAGAAGCTGGGGAGGCAGTTTCTCAGCTTTTAGCATAGAAGGTTTAGTTCTGCTTTCAATAAACATTACCTGTGACTCTATAAATTCTGGATTAATTGCAAAGGGATCCTGTATTATTAAACTTAATAAAGACATGCTTTATCTCAATAATTGTTTTTTTTTTCTGGATGATTCAAAAATGGAATCTTTCACAGGAACTCTCTTGGGCTTCTCTTCTTCCTATTGATGGGGACACCAGGCTAGGCTAGTGTTGCCTAGATCGTGTTAAGACTTCATGTCAAGTAAAGGTTGACAAATCTTGTGTTTTTATTACATGATAACCTAACAGCCCTCTGGAGATTGTTCTTGTCCTGAGTGCTGGCATTTTCATACCAAACAGAGACGCAACCAGTCAAAATTCTCTCCACAGTACGTACACGTTAAGAAGTTTCTGAGGTTCTTTGGTGACGTACCGAATTTCCTCAAACTCCTTAGAAAGTCTAACCATTTCTGGGCCTTCTTTGTGATTGCATCAACATGGAGTCTCCAGGATAGATCCTCTGAAATGTTAACACCCAGGAATTTAAAGTTCTTGACGCTCTCCACTGCTGACTCCATAATGGGGACTAGATTATGTTCTCCTGATTTCCTCCTGAAGTCCACAAACATCTCTTGATTTTGCTACAGTTGAGAAAAAGCTGATGTCCACTGTCCACTGTACTTCATTGATTCTGCAGTAACCATGGTATCATCAGCCAATTTATACATAGCATTTGAATTCTGCCTGGCCACACAATCATGGATGTAGAGTAAGCAGAGTAGAGGACTAAGCGTGCATTCTTGAGGTGCATTCTTGTTGATCATCTGTAGCCATAAAAAAAGATCTTATGAGGACCTTTTAAAAGTGGGTATATAATGAATGATAAAGAGTTAAATGTTGTTCTAAATTTAATTCATTTTTTCTCATAGTTCTCATTAGGGCAATCCAGATCTGAAGGCATTGGAAAGGAATCAACATATATTTAAACAACCACAGCACTGTTTTTGCAGTAGTTAGCATATGCTATTACAGTGCCAGCAACTTGTGCTTGAATCCAGCACCATTTTTAAGGAGATTGTACATTATTCCCATGTCTGCCTGGATTTCTTCTGGATGCACAGGTCTCCTCGCTCATTCCAAAGATGTACGGGATTGGTAGGTTAACTGTCACAAGGGAGCATTTGGATGGCACCGGCTTGTGGTCCAGAAGGCCCTGTTACCATGTTGTATCTCTAAATTAAAATTATGGATGTATTTCCAGAACAAAACCTCATGGCCAGAAGTATATCCATACTGTTATGGGTTATATTAGAATGGTTATGGATAAATTTGTCTTTAAAAGAGATAGATTGTGGGGGTTTAGTGTAGATCACCAAAAACAGAGTAACACTTCACAAAGACATCTCATTTAAAATGCAGGAGCTTTGTTGAAGCAATAAAGAATGCTGATTTATTGTGTATGGGCAATAAAGTTCAGGCTCAGAAGTACTGATAAGGTCTTTAAAAGATTGGGTTTGGGGCCTTGGGAGAGGTTTTTTGGTTTGTACAGGAAGAGAAAGGAATAAACAATCAGGATTCTTCTCTGAGAGAGAGAGAGAGAGAGAGAGAGAGAGAAATCAGCTTTACAGTAGCAGATGAGGCTGCAAAATGGCAAGGTTGTAAGTTCTGAGTTCAGCCTGTCCGAAACCCTTGTAGTCCTTACAAGAGGAAATGGTTGGCTAGATTGTTTCTCCTGAATAAAGGAAACCTGTGGTGACCAGGAAGAAGAGGTTATCATTTGAAAAACCCATGATGGGGAAGGTTTCTTTGGCAAGACACTGAGTAGACTGATTGGAGGAAATCAATTTGTGTGTGTCCAACGAGCAACAAATATCTCTCTGAAACCAGCTCAAACCTTCCTAGGCAGTAACCATTTAACTTTAAGCCCCAGAGTCTGGTGAAGATTCATAAATGTTAAATTCTGTGCACAGTATAAGAACTGCCAGATACTAGTGAACTTGGAGAAGTGAGAAGTGAATGATTGGACTATGAAACAAAGAATTTTCCTGAATGTAAAAACATTATATACACATGCGCTTAGAATTAGAAGGGGGTTAAGTTAGTTTAACAGTTTATAACAGTTTACAGCGCAGAAACAAGCCATATCGGCCCTTCAAGTCCGCGCTAGTTCACTTGAGCAACTCCACTAGTTCCCCCATTCCACTCTCCGTCCATAACCCTCCAACCCCCTCATATCCATGTACACATCCAACCTTCTCTTAAATGACAGAAAGGACCCTGCCACAACTATTTCCTCTGGAAGATCATTCCATTCTGCCACCACTCTCTGAGTGAGTGAAGAAGCATCCTCTAACATTTTCCCTAAAGTTTTTCCCCCTTACCCTTAACTTATTCACTCTTGTTTCAACCTCCCCTGCCCTCAGGGGTAAGAGTCTACTTATTTCTAGTCTATCTATTCCCTTCACAATTTTAAATACATCCATCAAATCCCCTCTCAACCGTTTACGTTCCAATGAATAAAGTCCCATTCTCCTTAATCTTTCTCTGTACCCTAGATCTAGTAAGCCAGACAACATTCTTGTAAATCTTCTCTGCACCCTCTCCACCATATCTATGTCCTTCCTATAATTTGGAGACCAGAACTGAACATAATAATCCAAACCTGGCCTCACCAACGTGTTAAACAGTCGCAGCATCACTTCCCAGCTCCTATACTCTATGCTATGATTTATGAAGCCCAGCATACCATACGCCTTCTTAACCACCCTGTCTACATGGGAATCCACCTTCAAGGAATTCTGTACCATAACGCCAAGATCCCTCTGTTCCTCTGCATACCTTAATGCCCTCCCCTTAACTGCATATGTCCTATTTTGGTTATTTTTTCTGAAATGCAGCACCTCGCACTTGTCTACATTAAATTCCATCTGCCATCTTTCAGCCCACTTTTCCAAATAAACCAAATCCTTCTGTAATCCAAGAAAACCTTCCTCACTATCCACCACTCCCCATATTTTCAAATTGTCTGCATATTTGCTTACCCAGTTAACCATCCCCTCCTCAACAGGGGACCCAGCACCGATCCCTGAGCCACACTGCTCCTCACAGGCTTCCGTCCTGACAGACAGTTGTCCATCATGAGGTTAAGTTAATAGTAATAAGTTAAAGTTTGATCCTGTTTTTATGTTTAAAGAAAATTAAAAATATCTTTTGTTTAAGTAACCATTATCTTGGTGAATTTCTATTGCTGCTGGGTTTTGGAGCCTCTGGGCTCATAGCTGTATATGTATATACCTTACATTTGCAGTGTTGATAAATTGTACCTTTTCTAATCTTAAAGACATCCAAATATCAGACTTCTGGTGAGCTGCTGGGATGGCCTGCGAATAAACGCTGTGCATGTTATTTGCAACATCCTAGTATCAAATGCATCCAAAATAATTACTTCGGGCAATGGGTAAGCAAGGCAACAAAACCAAAATATGACAGATACTGAAGTTCAGTTATAAACTTAGAAAATGCGAGAAATATTCAGTAAACCGCAACACATATGCAGAGAAAAACAGGGTTAACATCCTATTAAAATAAATCTCAGAGACGTTGTTCAAATATGTCAGCCAGTGAACTGCAAATGGCATACATGATTAGCTTTAGACCCCTGAAGATATTGGCTGCTAATTAGTAGTCGAAAGAAGAATAAGAAATGAATCATGAAATTATAGACTGCATTTACAGTGCAGCTGTGGCTTTGGTTTGAAGTGGTTTCATTCTTCACTGATACTAAGATATTGCAGTGCAAATTGAAGCAGAGGATGATGTGACTTCTATTATCAGGTTCAGTAACAGTTGCTCCCCATCAGATTCCACAACAAGAAACTCAATCAGGGACATTTAAGGATTCTTACTTTGGCACTTTATTGATATTTTTCTCTCTGTATTGTACAGTCAGTTTGTTTACATTTCTTTATTTGTTTACATGAGTACATGAGTACAGATTTTTTGCACTACCACTAAGTGGTAATTCCGAGGATCTCAGGGTATGTGATGTCATGCATGTTGTTAGGTCTGCTTTGTTCATGAATGAGTGAGTCAGACACCAGACTGAGTCGAAATCAAGGTTCTTTGTTCTTTATTGTCGGATTGTAACACTTGCAACTAACAGTGTTAGTTGGAGAAGGCGCATTCTGCCGTTATCAGCAAGTGGTGTTTTTTTATACCTCAGTAAATGATCATACCATGACATTGTCCAATGAATAAACTGTTGTACCCTTCTCTGTTAGTCTGCTGCACATCATTCTTGTTAGTGCCACACTTATCTTGAGTGGACAAGGTCACATCTGCATTCTGTTACTCCTTAGTACTGGGTGACTCCTTCTCCGGTCCCATCTCATGATGTTTTTACCTTACAATGTACTCTGACAATAAATCTGAAATCTGAATCTGACTTTAACAATATGGAATGAGAACTCTTGAGAAATATTTTGAGGAACATTTTTATTATGTTCATGTCCAGGACCTGGAGGTCAGCAGCAAGGCCAGCATTTATTACCCATCCCTCAACAGGTGGTGGTGAGTCACCTTCTAAACGGCAGTAATGTTACTGGAAAGTTTTCTGTTCTCATGGTCTTTGTTTTATCCAGTGCATTTGGATGTTACCTGATCCCACATGAAATCAAATTGACTGACGGTCATCTTCTGTGATGGGGGGAATCATTCAGCACTGCGAGATGGACGTGTTTCAGTCATTTCTTTAACATGCTGAAGGATGTGAAGCAATTTTAGAGCTTTCCCTTCTGATACCAGTCATGACCAGATGTGCGAAGATTGCAGTGTTTTGATCTGCTCCATTAATTGTTCCTTATGCATCCTGTTTTTGCTGTTTGGAATGCAAATAATCCTGTATTTAGCCTCACTGTGCAAGCATGATTACTTTTAGGTAAGCATGCAGCTGCTCCAAGCATGGGCTTCTATAAAGTACAAGGGATGATGCTCTCGTTTGAGAGTAATATCGGAGTGAGAAATGCCAAGTTATTAGAAGATGGGCCACAGGAACTCATGGTTGCCCAGTTCTGAGAGGTTGTTCTGCAATTAAAATCTAGACAAGTGGTTTTCAAACTAACCCCCCCCACCCACCAAAATCACAAATCACCCTATGCCATCGGTGCTCTGTGATTAGTAAGGGATTGCTTAAGGTGGTATGTGAGTGGGAAGAAAATGTTTGAAAACCATTGTTTTAATCGTACCTAATTGACTCGTTATGTGCACGGTTTCATAACTCCAAAGGAAATGGGCCAATGACAATGTTCCTCAGGCAAAATATTTCCAGAAAAATTGGGTCTAGAGCAATGGTTCTCAACCTTCCCTTCCCACTCACATACCACCTTAAGCAATCCCTTACTAATCACAGAGCACTTATGGCATAAGGATTGCTTAAGGTGGAATATGAGTTCAGGGAGACAGTTTGAAAGACACTGATCTAGACTAACTATTGGGCAATTTACCAGCACTAATGGGAAAGTAGGTGGCATCGATTTAAGGCAAATACTGAAGGGTTTGGAGGGGAACTGAAGGGAAAAATACTCACTGTCTGCAAAGGGATGAAAGATGAAACTATCCATGCAGGTAAAAACACTTGGCTGACACTAGATGTACCAGACCTGATATAGGCTTTGGATCACTGAGTAGTGATCAATCTCTTTCATCTTGCTTTGGATGTAACAGACTAAATGCCTTCTTTAGTGTTGGGGCATTTTTTGTTTCTGTAGCGTGTGTGCTACCGCAAAGTGTGGAAAGAATGACATACACCCAAAGAGTCAAAGTCGAGACTGGTTTATTGCACTGGCATCTTGGCTTATATTCTCTCCCTGCCACTGACAACAGGAGTTGCGTCATGGCGGCGCCGGCCTCAGATTGGTCGGAGTTCCCGCCGTTGCTTTTCGCTGCCTACCATGCAGGTTGTTACATGGGATGAAGGTCATATGGCCTCCGCGGGGTCTGCGCAGTTGCCGCGTTTGTTGGTCATCTTGTGTACCAGGTCACATCCCAGTTAGCAGGCCGCCACAGTTCCATCTAAAGGCTCACTCAACAGCATTATCAACATGCTATCAACACTCATGTTAACAAATAATCAGGATGGATTCTGAAACAATAGTTCATATAGAAAAGTTGTTTCCCATGGTGGGAGAGTCTAGGATAAGAGGGCACAACCTTAGGATTGAAGGGCATCCACTTAGAACAGAGATGCGGAGGAATTTCTTCAGCCAGTGTGGGCAATCTAAGGAATTTGTTGTTTGAGTCAACTGTGGAGGACAAGTCACTGGGTGTATTAAAGGAAGAGATAGATAAGTTCTTGATTAGCCAGGGCAACAAAGGGTATGGGGAGAAGGCCGGGCAATGGGGTTGTGTGGGGAAATGGATCAGATCACGATGGAGCACACTTGATGGGCTGAATGGCCTATTTCTGCTCCTATGGCCTTATAAATTTATTGGAATTATTCAAGAAAGCACAAGTCAAAGAATAAAATTCACTAATATTTCCAGCAGTTATCAGATGACATTATCACATGTAGGACTGTTAATAAATATCAAAGCTAATTAGCCAGCTGTTAAACTAGTGAAGTAAGAGGACACTAAATGTATTAATGGATAGAAATGGATCTAGCCGGTGACAATGATAAATTGATTCCGTTCCACATTTCCTGCTCCTCACACTCTTTCTAACACCGTTTTTTAATGATAAGGGATTTATTTGCAATATTGCAACATATATTAGTAATGCATCTTATTTAACCATTTGACCAGTGTAACAGACATTGACTTTAGTCAGAAACCTTTAAATGAGCAAAGAAAAGATTCCAAAGAAAGTAAAAGCATGACATTCTTTACTGATGTCAAAATTTGAAGTGATTAATGACTATAGTGTAGAGCTAATCAATGCAAAATAATTGAGAGAGCTAATCTCCACTGGAATGCATAGAAAAATATTTCAAAATAATTAATTCCTTACCCTTCTAATATTTATTCATTCAGGTATTATTGATGTCGTTGTCAAGGCCAATATTGTTCATCACTTATTTTTGATTAAACTCTGTGGCTTCATTGGGTCTGAAATTATCAAGGGATCAAACCACGTAAAGGTGGCAAATTTCCTTCCACGAAGGAGAGAAGATTTAAATCACAAATCCATTGTGAGCGCACAATGTGGTCTTCATTTCACTGGGGAAAGTTGATCACTTTCCTGGACACTTTATTCAGTCAAGTAACCCGGTGTCTTCATTTGACTTTCATGTAAATGTTCCCTTTTTCTTCTACCCTGACGTCTCACTGTATGACCTCCTGCCTTGATCCACTAAAACATAAGAACGTTGAAACTTGCTACCTGGTGCACAACGTTCTCAACACTCAACACATGAATTTCAGTTAATGCACAACGTTCTCCACACTGAACACATGGATTTCAGATAATGAACGATTCCACCTTTGTTTTTCATATTTCTAACATTCACAGCTTTTGTCCATCCAGTAATTTTATAATGTCATACAGCACAAAACAGACCCTTTGGCCCTCTACATTCATGCTGACCATTTTGCCCATCTGTCCTAATCCCATAGACCTGTAATAGATTGCTTTGTTGAGTACTTTGGGTCTGTCCCCTGAAATAATGGGGATCTCCCAGTGACGAGCTATTTCAATTCTCTGCACCACTCCCATGCCAACATGTCTGCCCATGGTCTCATGCTCTGCCAGACTGAGACCACCTGCAAAGAGGAAGAGCAAAAACCTTCTATTTTGTCCAGGCACTCTACGACCGGATGGCATTAACACCGACTTCTCCAGTTTCCATTAGCTCCTCTATCCCTATGTCTCCTTTCCTCTACCTGTGTCTGCTTCTCTTTCCTGCTCCCTCTGTCTCCTTTCCTCCAACTCTGCATTCACAGAGCAACCCCGTCCCTGATCCATTCTTCCCTTTCCTCTCTCGTCCTCCCACCCATGTCCATGGATCTCCATTGGTCTGTGCTCCTCCCCCTGCTCCCTCTGTCTCCTTTCCTCCAACTCTGCATTCACAGAGCAACCCCGTCCCTGATCAATTCTTCCCTTTCCTCTCTCGTCCTCCCACCCATGTCCATGGATCTCCATTGGTCTGTGCTCCTCCCCCTGCTCCCTCTGTCTCCTTTCCTCCAACTCTGCATTCACAGAGCAACCCCGTCCCTGATCCATTCTTCCCTTTCCTCTCTCGTCCTCCCACCCATGTCCATGGATCTCCATTGGTCTGTGCTCCTCCCCCTGCTCTTTCTTTCTTATGGTTTTTACTCATACTTTGAATAAGGGCTCAGGCCCGAAACATCGGATATATATCTTTACCTCCTAAGAAAGCTGAGAGACTTGCTGAGTTCCTCCAGCATTTCTGTGTTTCTGCAGAAGCTCCTCAACTTACGATGGGGTTACGTTCCGGAAAACCATAAGTTGAAAAAGAACATCGTGCTTACTTTTTTTTAAAACTTAAATTTTCAATTCCTTTATTCCACACTGAAAACCATTAAAGTACCCATCTGAAAGCACCCTTGACATGAAGAATGTTTGAAGTAGTGAACTAAAATTAATTGCTGAATGGTGGGGATGCTAAAGTGAGAAAGTATCTTCAGTTTTGTCCCCAGAGTAATTGCTTTCCTCTTTTTCTTCTCACCAGAAGCCGGAGACACTCATGGGCATTTAGTATACGTGATGGGTTGTTTACAGTGTACTCGTTTGCATGACACTACAAAAACTGCGAGTATGGTTGAGTCAGCATCGCGAGAGAGTATGCGGTACGATACTCTCGCGCAATGCTGCCATCGCCCATCATCGTGAGAGAGTAGTGTACAGCATATCGCAAGTGCAGGAACAGATCAGAATTTGAAATTGAAAGTACAAATTCAAACCATCATAATTTCGAAAAATCGTAAGTCAGACCATCTAAGTAGGGGAACATCTGTACTGCATTAGGTGTGCGTCAAGATTGAAGATTTCACTAAATGTACTAAAATATTTTCCTTTGTTTTCCATGTAAAGGCACAGATAAAGGTGCTACTAGTTCAGCGACCTAATTGAGAAGAGGAGAGGCAAAGAAAGAGTCCTTTCAGGGGCATTGAGTGTCTGCAGATCCCACCACTTCCTCCAATGCCATTGCCTCCTCCATCTCTATAACATCTGTCGCTGCATGGCCGTCTATTCCAGCTGTGAGCCCAAGCTCAAGGCATCCAAGTCACCCTCCTTGCTCCCTGGTTCCAAACTTCAAAGCAGTGAAGCAGCTGTCAGCGCTCAAGGCCCTTTGGGAGACTTCTGCACCCTTGTGAAGCTCAGTTTCAGCCTCCAGAAGTTGGACACCTGCAGTCCACAGCCTGGTGTGAATCCTTCAGCTGCCCAACTCAGAGCTGGAGCCTGATCCACTTATAGTTTCCTACGTGGTAGTCTTCTCTCCCAGGCTTCCCTTACTCGGTGTAGGAGGAGTGTTTTCTCACTCTGATATCCTGCACCAATCTGAAGTTTCCTTGGAGCCCACAACCCTTGATGTTTGAGCTGTTAAACCTGCCCACCTTGGATGCCAGCTCCATAGATCTTTGGTGCAAAAAAATGCTGCTGGCCCTAATCGACAGGAAATTGCATGCAGCTGTTGAACGAGATGGCTGGGCAGTAAGACTGCATAAGTGTGCTAAAAGTCATATCTCTGCTGCCCTACACTTTCCCCAATCCCTTTCTCCTGGGAGCACCCATGGCTGCATGTTTAGTCCACTGTTCTACACTCACCATTATGTAGCCAAGCACTGTATTTCTCAACACCATCTATTAATCAACAAACAACACCAGTGTTGTTCACCGAATAATCTTGCTCCCAACGTCAGCAAAACCAAGGAGCTCATTTTTGATTTTAGGAAGGGAAGGCTGAGGGGCCGCACACCTGTCCTCATGTTCCTGGGAGTCCACATATCAGAGGATTTCCCCTGGACCCATCAAACATCAAGAATGCGCAACAGCGCCTCTCCTTTCTAAGACCTCTGAGGACTTTTCGCATGTTGTTGAATGCTCTTTCAAACCACTACAGTTGCAATGTGCAAAATAGTCTGAGTGGTTGCATCTCAGAATGATCTGGGAATTGAAGTGGCCAGGAATGCAGAAGGTTGCAGAAGGAAGCGAACATTGCCAAGTCCATCACAAGCTCTGCCATTCCATGCATTGAAGACTTATGTGTAAGACGCTGCATCAAGAAGACCTAAAAGACTCCCATGATTTTGGTCACATCTTCTTCTCACTGCTGCCTTCAGAGGCCTGATGGCCAACACCTCTCAGTTCAAGAACAGTTTCCAATGGCTCTCGACCCTCCCCTTGTTACACTAATTATGGATCGATCTGACACCTCCAAAAGGACTGTTTGAACTATTGTACTGCCACTTTTACCTTCCTGTGACTATCTTTTGTATTTATTATCTCTTTTTTAATTTAATCAAATGTGTACTATTGCTGTTTTTTCACAAAGTATCTTCTCAGCTGTGGAAATGAAAGATTTCAGTGAATATGTACCTTGCTCAATGTATGCGACAATACTACTGTCATCATTATCATCTAGCATGGCTATTAGCGTGGTATCCTTCCATGTCTACCGTTCAAGTACCTGTCTCAATATCATGATTGCTTCTGGTGCCACAGCCTCCTTTGTCAGCACATTCCAGATATTGGCCATTCTTTGTGAAAAGATTCCTTCTTAGCATCCTTTAAAACTCCTTCCTTTCAGAAACTTATGCCTTCTTGTTTTTGATATCACCACCAAGGATTCCAAATATCCCCTGATGTGTGCCTCTCTTAACTTTAAAACATCCATCAAGTCAACCCCTCAACCTCCTTTACTGCAGGGAAAGGAAGTGCAGCTTATTCAATCTTGCCCCATAACTGATGATTATAAGACATTGGAGCAAAAATAGCCTATTCAGTCCATCGAGCCTGCCCCGCTATTCAATCGTGATCTGATCCATTTTTCCCCTCAGGTCCTCTCCCTGCCCTTCTCCCCATAACCCTTGATGCCCTGACTAATTGAGAACCTATCAATCTGTGCCATAAATACGCCCATTGACTTGGCATCCACACTATCTGTAGCAATCATTTCCACAGATTCACCACACTCCAGCTAAAGAAATTTCTCCTCCTCTCTATACTAAGTAGTCACCTTTCAATATTGAGGTTGTAAAATACTCCAACCCAGGCCTCATTGTGGCAAATCTCCTTTGCACTTCCTCCAATTGAATCACATCTTTCCTCATATGTGGTGACTAGAACTATACACTCCAAGTCTATCTAAATGTTTGGGATATTTGCATAACATTTCCACTTTTGTACTCCATGCTGACCAATGAAAGCGAACATGCACCAAGCTAGACAATTGCCAGGCTGTAGCTTCTAGTATTTAATAGCATTTCAGTTTGGAAACATGCATTGGTCACTAAATTGCCAACCATTCAACTTTCCTGGACAGCAATCTCTCATGGAAGTGTCCAGTTCCCATGGAAGTGGGGAGAGTTGTGCAGATGAATGTTTTCCATTACTCTCCCTATCCAGCCAGTGCATGCCAGGACTTCTGGATGGTGGGAGGCCTCGTGCTTGAGTGAGAGACTGAAGAGGAATGAGGCACTTGTGACTTACATGGTGTGGGTGGGGGGGGGGGGGTGGTGTAGGCTCTTCAAGGAAGCTTTTAAGAAATAATTTATAAGCTTGTCTCTAAAATCAAATCAATATTGATTTGAAATTCCTATTCATTTTATAGTCTCTTTCTTAAATATATTGTACAATCACAAAATTATAACCTTCTCCCTGAGCTTTTCAAAATAACTCTCCCACCTTTTCTGTATGTATCATCTGAGCATCTAGAAGAGTTTGTATATCATATAACTCCTGAATTCTTAATACACTTCTTCAAATCTCTGTTGTAATAATCCAAGAACCCCTCAATATACCTCCTCCTTAAATATAACCATATAACAATTACAGCACAGAAAGAGGTCATCTCAGCCATTCTTGTCCACACTGACTGGAATACTCTCCTCTAGTCCCACCTAACTGTGCCCTCCCCATAATCCTACATTCCCCTTCCATCCATATACCTATCCAATTTTTCCTTAAATGACAAAATAGACCCAGACACCATTATTTCTACCGGAATCTCATTCCATACAGGCTCCACTCTCTGAGTGAAGAAATTCCCCCTCATGTTACTTCTAAATTTTTGCCCTTAATTCTTAACTCATGACCCCTTGTTTCAATCTCTGCTACCCTCAAGGGAAAAAAAGCCTATCCTCATCAACTCTATCTATCCCCCTCATAATCTTAAATACCTCTATCAAATCCCCTCTCAACCTTCTACGCTCCACGGAATAAAGACCTAATCTGCTCAATCCTTCTCTGTAATCTATATTCTGAAACCCAGGTAACATTGTAAATCTTCTCTGCACTCTCTCTACCTTGTTGGTGTCCTTCCTATAATTTGGTGACCAGAACTGTACATATTTCTCCAAATTTGGCCTCATCAATGCCTTGAACAGTCTCAACATCACCTCCCAACTCCTGTATTCTTTGCTTTGATATATAAAAGGCCAGCATACTAAAAGCTTTCTTCACCACCCTATCCACATGATATTCTACCTTCAGGGAATGATGAACTATTATTTCTAGATCTTTCTGCTCCACTGCATTCTTCAATGCCATCCCATTTACTACATATGTCCTATTTTGAATATTCCTTCCAAAGTGGAGCACTTCACATTTCTCAGCATTAAACTCCATCTGCCATCTTTCAGCCCACTCTTCTAAGCCGTCCAAATCCTTCTGCAATCTTTGTGGAACTCACTGCTGCACAAAGCAGTGGAGGTCAAATCACTGGGAGTATTTAAACAGGAAATGGATAAGTATCTCATTAGTAAGGGTAGCAAGGGGTATAGGGAAAAGGCCGTAAATTAGAACTAGGTGTGAGCATAGTTCAGCTTAGAGTAGAGTCACGGAACAGGCTTGATGGGCCAAGTGGCCTCGATGGGCCAGTGTTCCTTTATCTTGTGATCTTGTGAAAACCTTATGCATTATCCACAATTCCACCTATTTTAGTATCATCTGCATAATTAATAATCCAATATACCACCCCATCAACCAGATCATTGATATAAATGACATACAGCAAGGGACACAATACAGAACCCTGAGGCACTTCACTTGTTACTGGCCTTCAGTCTGTCAAACAGTTATCCACTACAACTCTCTGGCATGCATCTCCCTTCCATCCACTATTAAATCCATTTGACTATCTCAAAGTTAATACCTAGCGCCTGAACCTTCTTAACTAACTTTCCAGGAGGAACCTTATCGAAAGCCTTACTGAAGTCCATTTGGACAACATCCACTGCTTTCCCTTCATTGACATTCCTAGTCACCTCTTCAAAAAATTCAACAAGGATGGTCAAACATGACCTTCCATGCACAAACCTGCATTGAGTATTCCAGATCAGACCCTGTCCCTCCAGATACTTATATATATTATCTCTAAGAGCACTTCCCATTAGCCTTCCCACCACAGACGTCAAACTTTCAGGCCCATAATTGCTAGGCTCGCTCCTCAAACCCTTTTTAAACAACAGAACCACAATAGCAATATGTCAATCCTCCGGCACTTTACCCGTCTCTAATGACATTTGAAAAATCACTGTCAGAGCCTCTGCTATTTCCTTACTAACTTCTCTCAAAGTCCTGGGGAAAATCCCATTGTGACCTGGAGACTTATCCACCTTAATATGCTTCAAAAGCTCCAGTACTTCCTCTTACTTAATCACTACATTTTCCATAATCACCCTCTTTGCTTCCTTTACCCCGCACAATTCAATATCCTTCTCCTTAGTGAATACCAAAGAAAAGAACTTGTTCAAAATCTCCCCCATCTCTTGGCTCCACACACTGTTGTCCATTCTGATTCTTTAAGGGACTAATTTTACCCCTCACTCTCCTTTTGTTATTAACTTATTTATAGAAACCTTTTGGATTTATTTTCTCCCTGTTTGCTAGCCCCTTAATTATTTGGTGTCTTACTCTCCTATTTCTGTGCAGATTACTCCCAGTGATATATAATCTCTGAATTGCAATCTCTCTTCAGCTTCCTAAATGCATTATTGCCTGACTCCATCAAAATCCCGTTTCCTCTGCATTTAATATTACCCCTTACCCCATTAGCCTGTACGACAATATTACCCCTAACCTTTCAATGTGTCTCCCCTTCGCTGCTCTTGACAATTTTCTGCTTATTATACAATCCTCAATAGATTTTTGCACCTCACTCCAAGCCTCTGAGCTCTCTTTAAACTGCTGTGTTCATTCAGTTCTGGTGTTTGAGAACAGACTATCTTGGCATGCCATCTTCATTAGGTAACAGACATTTCTACTAAAGCTAACCTTTTTTCAGTCATCTCTCTCCAAAGGTTAGCTTTGAATAATATGCCAAGGATAATGAGAATTTTACTCCTTTAAATAATTATTTTATCTTCTGGAATTATAGTGTGCCTTTTTTTGCCAAATTATATGTCTTGTCTGATGAGTATAATAGAGTCATTTCTTCATAACTAAGCTGATCTCCATCTGTTCTACACTGTCCCAGTGGTGTCATTGATTAGTTAGGACTACAGAGTGAAGACAATGTTATCAGTCTCCAGAACATCCCTCAACCCTGAAGACAAAGTCTTGTAATCTTGTTCATGGAGGTGGGGTGGAATCTGGACAATGCTGTCAAGGCTAGCCCTGTATTCAATATAAGTTCAGGTAAAGGTTCCATTATTGTCATGTATTACTATATCTAGAATGTAACATACAAGAAGTTTTTTTAACATTTGTCTACCGTAAGGCAGACAGAGTCGCCACTTTGTCCGGCTCCCCTCACAGAAACATTGTGTTCCTATGTGGTCTCCCCTCCGAGCCCTGAACCTGCTTAGCTTCTGAGATCAGACAATCTCAGGCTGTTATTGCCTTTGTTAAGGAGCTGATAAACTGCCGTCATGCACTGCTGTGGTCACTTTTGGCATCGTTTCCAGGATTTAGGGCAGTGATGATGAAGAATTGGCGACATATTTCCAAAACATGCTGTGAGACTTGGAGAGGGCAGTTGAGGTGATTTTACTGACTGGACCTTGCAGGAATTCCGCTTTAACCTGGCTCAGGATGGATTCATTTCTCCTCTCTGCAGTCCTGTACACTGGGAAAGTATGGATGAGTTTGGCATCCCAAACTATTAAGGAAAGAAACATTTTTATTGGATCTGGGCCTGCCAATTGCATTCACCATTTTGCTTCCACTGCTACGTACCTCCATAGGCCGCCTTGTGCTGACGAGCCAGAGAGAAAAGAAGAACACCCTCTCATTTATCATTTTAGCCACTTTTAAAGTCCATCACAAAATCTAAAAATAAAACTGTTTAATGTTGATGTTTTACTACACGTTTAAAGGCCCTGCAAATGTGCAGTAAGGCTTCAAATTCAGACTACTTTCAATTTTAATATTAAACAGGCCTTATATAATTGATGAAGCAGTAAATAAATGTGATATTTAATTCAATATTTGCTGGAGAAATCCTTCAATCTCGCTGCTTAAAAGGAAAATAGCAAAAGGTCACAATCTATGCTTTTGCAAACAACTTTTCAATAAATGGTCCACATTCTTTCAATTCTTATCAATGAGTGAATTACTCTTTTTTAAAATATATCACATTCCAGTTCTAAACAGACTTGAAACAACCATGGCTTTGTAAATATCACACACAAATTATTACCATGGCCTCCCTGAATATTAATAGCCTTTAACCTTGAAAGATTAACCAGAGTATATACCGTATTTTTTAAAAAATCCCTTTGTTTGTCCAATAATGATATCTTAGGAGCAATTGTAATTCATTATGGGATGAGGAGAAAATGTTTCATTTTTGGCTGGGTCTCCAATGAACAAAACAGATAACAGTTCCCTAGACAAGAAAAACAGATGGGTAATGTAGAGGGTTTTAAGATAATTTTGATGAAGTGAACTTTTGTATTAAATTAAGTAAAAATTCTTGATTCTCGACTGAGTCTCTGAAGAGTAGAATGCAAAACATTTCCCTTGAGAAAAGAAAGCCAAGGGTAAACTCAGAGTTGAGTTTAAAATTAAACATGGTTGTGGTAGAGTGAAGAGCATCTGCAGAGACATGGGACCACTGAGGGGCTCAGTGGTTGAAAGACCCTACAGGGATGGTGACCAGAGCAGTGGACAAGTAATGGGGCCAGCGGCTGGGGGACCCACACAGGTGTGGGTGACTTGCGGTTGGCAGACCCACACGGGGTTTGGACTGCTGGAGACTGGCTCATGGGAACCAGGTATCAGAACTGGGATTTGAGAGATTGCTGAGGGCAAGAAATTCTCCTGAAGGGCCTCGGGCTCTGAAGGCTTCCCGATCATGACGGAGATTTGGATCTGGAGCTCGGGGTGCCGATGAATCGAACAGGAGTCTGTACAGCTGAAGGAACACTGGAGGCAAATCCATGGATACTCAATGTTTCTGAAGGGACTCTCTTTTAATTCTCCTATATAGTTAGGGGAACTCAGGAAATTCTCATCGTGGTTCTTTGTCTGCCTTATGGCAGAAAAAGTTGGAAGGCTACATTTAGAATGTATTACTACATGACAAGGGATGGCATGGTTGGCATAGCGGTCAGCTCAACGCCCTTACAGCACCAGCAATTGGGACCGGAGTTTGAATTCCATGCTGTCTATAAGGAGCTCGTACATTCTCCCCATGTTTGCGTGGGTTTTCCCCGCGGGCTCCGGTTTCCTTCCACCATTCAAAATGTACAGGAGGTGTAGGTTATTTGGTGTAAATTAGATGGCACAAGCTCATGGACCAAAATGGCCTATTACCGTACTGTATGTCTAGGTAAATAAAAGAAAAAGGACCTTGAACTTTAAACCTATATAGTTAAGATAGTCACCAAGAAATCTAACAGAAAATTAACAAGTAGATCGATAATCGAAAAAGGGGCAGGAATGTGGAACACTATTGCAAGGAGCAACAAAAGCAAATGATATGGATGAACTTGTTTAGAGTGTGGACCAGCAAATGGAGCAGATGGGACTAGATAATTAAACTGCAGTATCTCCACATTTTTGTATCAGATCAGGGAGATTTCACTGTATACCTGTGATATTGGCTCGATTGTTCCATTATTACAGCCTGGTTTGCTGGGTTTATCTAGAACTTTTCAAAATGTTATACTCCTTTCTATGCGTTCATGTGTTCAGGTGCCTTGCCGTTCGGCGTGGGTGACCATGACTCTCCATCCATTTCGGACTCTGACCCTCTGAATTGTAGCTGCTGTCTTCCATGATGTTAATCCATCTAGCATTTTCATTCTCTGTCTGTCTACCTCTGATTATTTTTCCTTCCAGCTTTACAGTTGTAACTAGATGTTCTAAAGTATCTCTTTGCATCATGTGTCCAAAGAATTTTGATTGCTGCTTTCTGATTCTTTTAAGTAATGTACGTTTTGGTTTTGGGCTTTGTAGAACTTCTTCATTTGTTATCCTGTCCATCTATATTATGAATAGCATTCGTCTGAGATACCACATCGGTGCTACTTTGATTCCTTTTTTCCATTGCATTTGTGATGGTCCATAGGAAGAATGTAGAAGCTGAGAAATCTAAGGTGGATGTCTATACATTATCATTCTCTAAATGCAGCCATCAGCCCCTATCAGTCCCATGGCAGCTCAATCCAAACTTATCACAAATATTTACCATCTTCTGTTTATTCCTGCCTGATCATTGCATTTTATCTGCAATTCAACATTAGAACACTACAGCACAATACAGGCCCTTCTGCCCATGATGTTGTGCTGACCTATATATACCTACCAGAAAAATCTAAACCATCGCTACTCTCTATTTTTTCTTTCATCCATATGCCTGTATAGGAGTCTCTACCCAGCCTCCACCACCATCCCTGGCAATGCATTCCAGGCACCTACAACTCTCTGTGTAAAAAAAAACTTACCCCTGATGTCTCCCCTAAACGTTCTTCCCTTCATTTTGTAAAGAGACACCTCTACCTAATAACAATGGAATCAAAGGAACTTATACATAAGGAGCAAGTCATTCTGCCCATTATACTTATGCAAAGTCTTTGCTGGACCATTTTCAAATCAATTGCTTTCCCCATGTTCTATCCCTGTGATTCTATTTCAATTACTTTGGCAAAACAGGCTCTTTTTTGCCACAAATTCCACAGATATTATTCTTTACAAATACATCGCACAGTAAAGGGAAGAAGTCCAGCTAATTGCACCATAATACTGGCATTGTAACAATAAAATATGAGAGCAAGCGGCAGGATATTTAAGCTTTTTATGCATCTTGGGGCTGTCAAGTCCATTTCTCCCGGATCAACATCAAGGTCAAGTAATTCTTGGGTGACATCCCCTAAGAGGAGGAGGAGGAAGAAATTCATGGCTTTCCATAGTGATCTTCCCCATAATATTCAGGATATTCCAAAATGTTTTGCATTTAGTGAAGTAATTGTGAAATGTGATTATTGAGGCTATGACACTAATTAAGATCCAATAAGATCTTAGATCTCCACAAAAGGACAGAGAGCATCAAGTTCCACAGAGTTCACTGAAGTGGCGGCCTAACCTGAACACAAACGATCCCCCCACTTGTCAGGAAGGCACAACAGCGACTGCACTTTCTGAGAAGACTGTAGCGGGCAAAGCTACTGTCTATCATTATGTCAACCTTGTACAGGAGCTCTGTTGAGAGCAGCCTGGCCGGCTGCATCACAGTGTGGCATGGTTGCTGCAGAGAAATGGATCGGAGATCAATGCACAGGACCATAATACTGGTGGAGGGCATCACTGAAGTTTCCATCCCCCCCCCTCCCCCCATTGACATGATCGTCCAGGATCATTGCCTGAACAGGCTGCACAAAATCATTGAGGACTCCTTCCATACCGCGCACACAGCATCTTTCAGCTGCTCCCGTCAGAAAAGAGATACAGGAGTATCAGAGCCTGCACCACCAGGCTGAGAAAAAGTCTCTTCCCACAGCCATTGCAAATGCTCAATGACCAAAGGAACTGCTCGCACTAACTATCCGAGACCCTCATATTGACTAAACAAAATCTATTTATTTATTTGTATACATGAACACTTGTCCTGCAGATGTATTGTTTGACTGATTGGGTGTCTGTGTGTTTTGAACTGAGGAATAGACAACACTGTTTTGGTGGATTGTACTGGTGCAATCAAATGACAATAACCTTGACTTGAATTGACTTGACAATTTGGATGTCAGTCAAAGTCCTCAACTTAGCTTTTGAACCCAAATACCAAGCAGTGAAAAGGGGACTACAGACTAGATCTTACCAGTCTCTGAAAATCAAAACAGGACTATGTTATACATAACCTAAAACATACTCAACGATTTTCCCACTGGTTAGCATTGGCCCATCATGCTGGAATCAGCCAAGATGAATCCCATGGTGGAACTCAGGGAAAGCCAACAAGAGCCATTGCAGGAAAATAGCTGACAGAGAGGTGGGTTTAATCGTTGCCCTCTGTAGTCCCAGATGCAATTGTTTGACTTCCATACCTAAATGTTGAGCAATGACTCTAATGGACTCTCAAATCATACCTCTCAAATACTCTTTTAGTTTACAACATAGTCTATGATAGAGAAAAACAAAGGACCTGCAATGTAAACTTCATTGGCCTAGTAGTTGAGAAAACAATATTCATCCAAAAATATTTCTATATATTTATTTTAAATTACTTCAGGTATATTGTCAGAGAACATACATGACATCACATGAGTTTCTTTTTCCTGTGGGTGCTGCAGAATTACCACTCATTGGTTGTGCAAAAAAAAAACGGTGCACAGCGTATACAGGTAAACAAATAAAGAACTGTCAACAGATAATGAATGTAAACAAACTGACTTTGCAATAAAGAGAGAATTAAAAATATCAATAAGGTGCACAAGAGTCCTTAAATAAGTACCTGATTGAGTTTGTTGTGGAGGATTCTGCTGGTGGAGCGGTAGCAGCTGTTCCTGAACCTGATGGTGTGAGTTTTGTGGCACCTAGACCTCTTTCCTGATGGCAGCAGTGAGAACAGAGCATGTGCTGGGTGATGGCAGCAGTGAGAACAGAGCGTGTGCTGGGTGATGGCAGTAGTGAGAACAGAGCGTGTGCTGGGTGATGGCAGCAGTGAGAACAGAGCGTGTGCTGGGTGATGGCAGCAGTGAGAACAGAGCGTGTGCTGGGTGATGGTAGCAGTGAGAACAGAGCGTGTGCTGGGTGATGTGGACCCTTGATGATCGCTGCTGCTCTCCAAGACCAGCGTTCCCTGTAGATGTTCTTGATAATAGGAAGGGTTTTGCCTATCATGTCCTGTGCTTTTTCCACTACCTTTTGCAGGGCTTTATGCTCAGGGGCATCGGTGTCCCCATACCAGACCGTGATGAAGCCAGGCAGCATACTTTCCACCATGTATCTGTAGAAATTTGTCAGGGTTTCTGGTGTCATACTAAACATACGCAAACTCCTGAGGAATTAAAGGTGCTGACATGCTTTTTTCACTATGCCACTATGCCATGGGTTTAGGATAGATCTTTCTAGAGAGGACTCCCAAGAACTTAAATTTGCTCACCATCTCCGCCTCTAATCCCCCAATGATCAGTGGATTGTAAACCTCTGGCTTTCCTTTCCTGAAGTCAACAATTAGCTCCTTAGTTTTGGTGACATTGAGTTCAGGGTTATGGTTGGTACACCATTCAGCCAAGTTTTCAATCGCCCTCTTGCACGCTGACTCATCACCTTTCTTCATACAACCCACTACGGTGATAACATTGGCAAATTTGTAGATGGTGTTAATGTCATACTGAGCCACACAGTTGTAGGTGTAAAGTGAGTAGAGTAGATCACAGCCCTGTGGTACTCCAGTACTGATGGAGATTGTGGAAGAGATGTTCTTGGCAATTCTCACTGATTATGGTCTGGAGGTGAGGAAATCCATGATCCAATTGCTGTTTGTTGATCAGTTTTGATGGAAGGATGGTGTTAAATGCTGAACTGTAGTCGATAAAGAGCATCCTGATGAATGCATTTTTACTCTCCAGATATCTAGAGCTTTGTGTAGAGCCAGTGAGATGGCAACTGCCATAGATCTTTATATGTATGTGCAAGTGTTATGTACTGTGTATGTATGTGCGTGCGTGCTATGGTCTGAAAAACATTGTTTTGTCATGTACCTCAGAAAATGATTAACATGAACTTGAATTTCACTTGATAACACAACAGCCAACATGTTCTCAAAAAGTTCCCATGAACTTAAAAGTGAATCAAACTGTTTTTTTCTTCTTTGCCAATGTTACATCACATATAAGAACAAACTTGTACAATAGGAAGAACTTTGCTGTTCTTCCAACTGTTGTCATACAACCTTAAATATCTAGATTTGAAAATAGAGAAGGTTTAGTGTCTCATCTAATAGACGGCAAACCCAATTGTGCCATATCCCTAATCTTTGACGAGTTCCTTAATCCCCAGATTTCCAAATCAGACATGAGGAACAGCTGGGTTTGCCGTCAATTATCTCCCATTTGCAAAAGTAAAGTTTCAGCTCCAAAAAGGACTATTGCCAAACAAGTAAGAGTTAATAACACCATCTGTTTGTTAAAGAGTTTTCAGATTGCTACATACAATATGCTTACCTACCTTGTATCTTGGATAATGTTCCATCAGCATCTCAATGCAATTTAATGATTCATAAGATACTCCTTCCAATGAATAACGTATTGACGTGATGGATGACAGCAAGACAAATAGATTATTTTCCTGCTTTGAGACCAAATCAGTTGAAGGTTAAATTATGTATTATTCAAATGAAATGCTCAAGCTTCGATGTCCTGTCAATGAGTTGTAAGCAAAGAGCCACTTTCCTTTTCCAGTGTTACAAGGCTTCTTGTATTTTTCTCAACTCTGTCTTTTTTTGTTTACTCACATTTTTGCTTCCACTTTTTTTTCCGTTTCCCTTTGCTGGACATCTACAAGGGGTGGCATCTTAAGAAAGCAGCCTCTATCCTTAAGGACCCCACCACCCAGGCCATGCCCAGACCCCCATCACCCAGGCCATGCCCTCGTACAAAGTGCAGGAGCACTCAGCGGCATAAGGACAACTTCTTCCCCTCTGCCATCAGATTCCTGAATAAACAATGAACCGCAGGCATTGTCTTATTTTCTTTATTGCACTATTTTTATTTATTTTATAAATAGAACTGTGATGCTGTCGCAAAACAACAAATCTTCTATCATGTATGACAAGAAATTCTGATTCTGATTCTGTGTTTCTAATTTTCATTCGCCATCTCTGTCGATCTATTGCTCCACTCTTAGCTTTTCTCACTTCCCTGACTCCTTCTATTATCTTATGACAGACAGGGAGTGAATGCGATTTAGTGGCCCTGTGGTGGAGATCTCCAGAAGCAAGGTGGGGAACATCTCCAGAAGCAAGGAGGGCGCCTCCTCTGTGTTTAACGGAGAGCTTTTCAGGAGACAAACACCATGAAACAAACAATTTCAACACGTAACATAACAATCTATTTGGTGGCAACTGGTGTTTGCCACAGTTAACATGGAAATTGCACAAGCTGTTTATGCCATGATGAAAAACCTCTTTTCATTTTGTGTCTCTAGGAGCTCATCATTGTGTGTTATATAGTTTGCTCTCTCAGCATCCAAATAAAGATAATGCAAATGAATTATGACTGGAGGGGGGTTTTGCACTGATTTACCAGGTGTATGCTTGTCTAGATGAATCCCCACAGACATGGGCTAGAGAACGAAACAGCTGGCATATTGTTTTTGCCCTGTTCGTTAACTGGTGTTAAATGTAACCTAGGTTTATCAAGGAGAATTAATCTTTCTAACTTGCAGAATTAGGAAATTAAATGCACATAGTCCTTTGATACATCATGGCATTTGGCAGGTTGTTACTTTTTGGTCACAATTAATTGTCACAGTGTAGACATAGGAGAGTCGCATAGTTTGATGGTGGAGAAAGAGGGATAATATTTCTCAAGTGGATGATTAAAAATATCCTTAAAATTAAAGCTGAATCATTCAGTGTTGTTGTCAGGAACTCCACACAAACTCCACTGAAAATCCATTACTTTCTCATCTGCTCAGGCAATTAAAATTTCCAAACCAATAAAGCGATCGGAAAGATATTAAGCAGACTAGTCAACTGAACGATGGCAAAGGAACTGAACATCCTCATCATGTTCCAAAATTCCTACTGTATCAGGCAGAAAATTACTCTTAATTGACCAAATGAAATATCCAAATCAAAGATAGAGGGGTCGGAGTGGATGTGCCACAGGGTCGGGACCAGAACAATGTTAGAGGGCATCATTTGCGTGGTAGAGGGGGGCTCGTTCGGCGGGTTCGGGAGGGTACTAGCCGGGTTCTACTTGCAAATGGGGAGGTGGGGTGGTGCTAGTCGGGACCTACCAGTCGTTAACACCCTCCGCCCCTCTGACGTGGGACATGATGGGGATCCTTTATCATGGCTGAGGCCGAGTGGAGAGTCACTAGCGTGCATTAACCTAGACATTAGAGACACAGAAGGGCGTGGGGGGGGGGGGTCCTGATGGCCAAGGATGTCCGGGACTGTATAAGGGGGCACAGAACCTAGATTGGGGGATGTAGTGTGAATAAAAGCTCTCATGACTGGAGGGAGAACAAACGCTTTTATTAGCTTATAACTAAGAGTAGAGTTCAACAGTAGCTTTCAGAAGGGATCTGGGTTTAGGCGGGAAACCAGGGTTATAAGTGACAAGATGAGGGTGGAGCTGGGAGGCAGGGGCACCCATCAGCACAACACACTCCCAGTGAATCCCAGTTCACTGCATTCACCCCTTCCTGTAGAACTTAGGGTCTGTGAATGATGACAGAAAAAATGAATTCAGAAAAAAAAGTTGAAAAATATACAGTTATTTACAAATGTACATATTTAAGTGGTCTGGGGGTCTGGAGATCCTGGTGGAGCTCCTTAGCACTGGGGAGCCTTGGAATCCTTGAGTCTCTTGGTTCCCTTGTGAGGGAGGAGAGGCAGGCTGGGTCTCTGGCTCAAAGGTAGAGGGGGATGCACTTTCCTCCTGAGGCCCTGACTGGGGGTAGCGAGAATGAGATCCGTAGCTCACAGGGCACTTGAGGCAACGGACCCTCTGCTCCAGCAGATGCCAGGTCCCTGATGGAGACGGTGTCCTCCCTGCCACCTGGGTACTCCACATAGGCATAGGTGGGATTGGCATGGAGCAGTTTCACCCTTTCCACCAGGGGGTCGGCCTTGCTTCTCCTCGCATACTTCCTGAGAAGGACTGGACCAGGAGGGGTGAGTCTGCTTGGGAATGCAGTTCCCAATGGCAACCTTCTTTCGAAATTGAATATGAGCTCGTGAGTAGTAGTGTTGGTCACGGTACATAGTAGCGACTAGATGGAATGGAGCGTCATAGGGAGGACTTCCTACCAGCGTGAGTCTGGAAAGCCTTTTGACTTCAGAGCCAGTTTGACAGCCTTCCAGACCATGGTGTTCTCCTTTTCAACCTGCCCATTCCCCTGAGGGTTGTAGCGCATAGTCCTGCTGGATGAGATGCCCCTAAGCATCAGGTACTGATGTAGCTCATCACTCATAAAGGATGAGCCTTGTTCACTATGAATATGGCTGGGATACCCGAACAGGGTGAAAATAGCCTTAATAACTGATGAAGTGGACGTGTCTAGACATGGAATGGTGAACAGGAAGCGGGAGTACTCATCGATGATAGAGAGGAAGAAAATGTTCCCGTTCATGGAGGGGAGAGATCCCTTAAAATCGACACTGAGATGTTCCAAGGGACTGGACGACTTGATGAGGTGCACCTTTGCAGGGTGGGAGAAGTGCGGCTGGCACTCAGCACAGACTTGGCAAGACCTTGTCATTTCCCTGACGTCTTCCATGCCATGCGGGTAACCCCTGGATGGCAGAGCTCATTATGCAGAGAGTACAGTTGACCGGTGTGTGCAAAGTTACAGCTTCCTCTGTATAAGACACCTGGAGGCTCATTAAGAGCTCCTGACCAATAAGCAATGTCATAATTGTAGGTGGAGAGCTCGATTCTCCACCTAGCAATCTTGTCATTCTTGATTTTGCTCTCTTGACATTATTGAACATGAATCTGACCAAGCGATGGTCAGTGAGGAGCGTAAATTTCCTACCAGCCAGGTAGTGTCTCCAGTGCCTCATGGCTTCTACAATGGCTTGAGTCTCCTTTTCCAAAGATGGATTCATGAACTTGTGGCCTTGTAATGT
This sequence comes from Narcine bancroftii, assembly GCF_036971445.1. Taxonomy (NCBI): domain Eukaryota; kingdom Metazoa; phylum Chordata; class Chondrichthyes; order Torpediniformes; family Narcinidae; genus Narcine; species Narcine bancroftii. Next base: position 351,023,741 of record NC_091470.1, read on the forward strand.
CCGAGAAAAAAATGCAAACGGCCTGCCTGCCTGGTTGAATTTAGCGGCCGAGGCCATATCCAAAGCATCACTTTTCACTTGGAAGGACACATTCTCGTCCACCACATGCATGTGGTTCCAGAGGTAGTTAAAAGACATTTGGGCTTCAGCCGAGAGGGGGAAATTAGTGGTTTTTAAGAGAGAGTGAACCTTATCAGCATATTGAGAGATCCACTTGGCGTAATATGAGAAAAACCCCAGGCATCTCCTCAAAGCCTTTGTGGTCCTGGGAAAGGGGAGCTCTAACAGAGGGCATATCCTATCAAGATCAAAGTCAATGATGCCATTCTCTACTACGTAGCCAAGGATAGCCAGACGTTTAGTCCTGAACATGCATTTGTCAGAGTTATGTGAGGTTCAGGGCTTTCGCCACGTGGAGCAAACTCTGGAAATTGGCATCATGGTCCACCAAGGTGTGGCCACAGATGGTGACATTATTGAGGTAGGGGAAGGTAGCCTTCAACCCATACTCATACACCATTCTGTCCATTTGCCTCTGGAAGATAGAAACTCCATTAGTAATACCAAAAGGGACCCTCCGGAATTGATAGAGATGACCGTTAGCCTCAAATGCTATATATGGACGTCTTTGGAATGTATTGGCAGCTGGCGATAAGCAGCTTTCAGGTCGATAGTCAAATAGACCCGATACTGTGCAATCTCATTCACCATGTCCGAAATTTGAGGATGGGTATATGCGTCCAGGAGTTTGTACTCATTAATAGTTTGGCTATAGTCAATTACTAGCCTGGACGTGTTTTCCCCTTTTATCACTACCACTTGCACTCTCCACGGGCTGGTGCTAGGTTCGATGATACCTTCGTCGTGCAGACATTGTTTCTCAGACTTTATAAAATCTTGGTCTGCTGCACTGTACCTCCTGCTCTTGGTAGAAATAAGTTTGCAGTCAGAGGACAGATTTGGGAAGAGAGGTGGGGGGGATCGATATTCAGTGTGGAGAGGCTGCATGAGGGTTCTGATTTTTGGGGCCCTCCATTCCAAATCATTACAGGGGGGAGGGGACACAGAAAGTCCAGACCCAACAACTCCGGAGCACACAATTCATCAAATATATACAAGTGAAATTTACAGAATTTCCTTCCCCTTCAAATGACAGATGTACTATTCAATGTTGTTGAATATGCATAGAATGCAAATGAGATGCATGAAATATGCCATAATTGGAAGGATACATCTTCAGGTTGTATTCTTGCACAGTCTGTGAGTCTATGAAGCTTTCAGTAGACCCCGTGTCCATTAGGCATTTAGTGGAATGTCCGTTTACCTTCACACTCACTATGGAGTTGCTGAGCTGGTGAGGTGTGTCCTGATCTAGGACCCCAGAGACTCCATATTCCTCACTCGAGTGGTTCCCAACATCCTGAGTTGCCCTGCATGGGCAAGATGGCATCGACCCTGAGGCATGGCAAGATGGCCGCCCTCATCCCTCATCCGATGATGATGGCACCATTTGAATTTGGGTCACATAAAGATGGCTGCTGAACTTTTTTGTTCCATTTTCTCACTGCCACTCTCCATCGGCATGTAGCGCAGCAAGTGGGTTCGGGTGAATTCTGGGCAGATGGGTTGGGACTGGAATCAGATCCAGGAGCAGTGTAGGCCACAGACTTCCCCAGGTTTCTCCTCACATGACAAACCCTCACCCAATGTCCTTTTTTGCCACAGCTGGAACACACTGAGTCTTTAGCTGGGCAACGAGATCGAGGATGCCGCAGAAAAAGCCCTCCCTAGCACAGGGATCAACAGCCGTTAGGGCTGGGGTAGCGGGACCAGCCAGTCCTTGGAATGGTTCACCTGGGTGAGCCAGCCCGCTGGCTTTGAGGTCGTCGTTCTCGACCTTGGCCTGTTCCAATGATTTGGCCAATTCAACGAGGCTAGCCAAGTCCTTCTTACCCAACTTGAACAGTTGCTGCCTTATGTATCTCGAGTGGACCCCCACGAATAGAATGTCCCAGATGTGTTCTTCCTCACGAATGTGACCCGTAGCCACTTCATACCTGCACTTCTTGGCAAGCATCCACAGATCCTGCAGGTAGTCATCGATGGTCTCTCCTGGCCATTGGCGACGTAGGGTGAGTCAGTGCATTGCTAGGACCTCGTTTTGTGAATTCAGCTACCAAGCCTTCACGCCTCGATGGCACCAGCATATGTAGTGCAGTCTCTGAGGACTGCATACCTTTTCGTTCATATCCTCGAAATGAGCGCAGACCTCCTGAGTTCATTGGTGTGGAAGACTTCTCTGTTCGCATTCAGGTAGGCCTAGAAGCGGCCTAGCCAGAACATGAACTCTTCAGCCACATCAGGGAACAGAGGGTCCATCAGCAGTGTACCTGGCTTGAGTAGCACGTCCATCATTTAGGGAATAAGCTAATAAAATTGTAGCTGATAAAAGCTCTCACGACTGAAGGGAGAACAAATGCTTTTATTAGCTTATAACTATGGGAAGGGTTTCACAGTAGTCTTCAGAAGGGTTCTGGGTTTAGGCAGGAAACCAGGGTTATATGTGAACAGATGAAGGTGGAGCCGGGAGGTGGGGTCAGCCATCAGCACCACACCCTACCAATGAATCTCAGTTCACTGGAGGGTGCAATGACTGTGGATGCCCCCCTTGGCACCAACCCTGATGTGCCAGGAGACAGCGGACATTGACTGATGTTTTGATTAGTAACTCCAACCACTGTAATTAAGAGAGGTTTTTGTTAGTAGCTGCTAAATGCCAATTGGTAATGCTGGAACAAGGCGGGCTGGGAAATTGGTGGGTGAATGGGAGATTAGAGTGAAATCACATTTCCACCAGCAGCTTTATTCCCAACTCTTTATTCCCTGACATTCATCTGAGTTCTGTTCTGACCGACCGGTTGGATCTCAAAATGGACATAAGTTGGCTGTATGTTAGCATGGCATGTAAAAGTCACACATCTGCAAAGTGTTCTTTGGGGTTTAATACAATGATGGTTCAGTCCAGCATGAAAATTTGTTATATTTACTTGAATAATGAGTGCTTACTGAATAGCAACTGAGAGGGATGCTGTGATGTACACAATGCCAAGATGTCAGACATCAGGACATGGATTTGAACAAGAAAATCTGCAGATGCTGGAGTCGAGTACAATATACATGTAATTGCTGGAGGAACTCAGCAGTATCCTTAGGAAGTAAAAGGCAATCAAAATGTTGGGTTTCTGCTGATCGTCAGAAACGTGGATTGGAAAGTTTTAGAGGGTTATGGGCCCAACAAATGCAAATAGGATGAGCTCAGTGAGGCAACTTGGTAGACAAAGTTGGACCAAACAATCTATTTCTGTGCATTATTACTCTAAGGTTCTATAAGTTCAGCAAAGAATATACACCAGTCTTGTTTCAGAATGTACAGGCTTGTTAAATGATTGAGAAAACTAGACCTGCATTCTTTAGAACTTAAAGGAATTCGAGGTTATGGCACTGAAACTTGTAAAACTCTTAAAAGATTCAATAGAATGGAAGGAGGGAAGCTGATGAGTCTAGAATCAAGGAGCACAGCCTCTGAATGAGTAGCTAGCCAAAAGGTGTGTTCCTGTACCGCAGAGTTCTATGGTTCACTGGTTCTATTGAAACTGAAATGTAGTGAAACAGCCATGAAGTCTTTGGACTACACAAATGTGTTGGAGAAATTCAGCAGGTCATGCAGCCTCCCCCGGTAGTGAAGCATAACCAATGAATATCCTCCTCTGCCATTTCCGCCACCTATTACGTGATCCCACCACCAGACACATAGTCCCATCTCTGCCTTCTACAGGGACCGCTCTCTCACCCACTCCTCCCTTTCCCACCAATCATCCCCTTGGGATCCACCTCTGTGACTGCAGGAGATGCTCATCTTGTGCCTACAAGGCCTTCCTCACCCCCATTCATGACCCTAAACAGTTCTTCTAAGTGAAGCAACATTTCACTTGTGAATCTGCAGGGGTCACCTACTTCATCTGGTGCATCTATTGGGATCTCCTCTACATTAGAAAGGTTGGACGCAATCTGGGGAATCACTTTGTTGAGCACCTCAGCTCCATCTGCTGCAATAGTGGAGAGCTCCCAGTGGCCACCCATTTCAAATCCCCACCCCATTCCTTGCTGACCTGTCTGTCCACGGTCTCAGGCACTGCCAGACTGAGACCACCCACAAATTGGAGAAACAGCAACTCATCTTCCGTCTGGGCACCCTCCAACTGAATGGCATTAACATCGACTTCTCTGGTTACTGATAAACCCCCAACCATCCCTCTTTGTCCTCCTGTTGCATTTCCCTGAGTGCTCTCTCTCTCTCTCTCTCTCTCTCTTTCTATCTATCTTCCCTTTTCCGATTGTCTCCTATCACAGAGCCAAAGACAATTCTCACCTTTTCTCTTATCATATCCAATTAACACCTTTTGTTGATCTGGAATCCTCCCCCTCCCATTCTTTATTTGGATGCCTTCTGTTCTTTGCCGATACCTTGAAGAAGGGCTCAGGCCTGAAACGTCTGTAATATATCATATATGCCGTGTATAGGATGATCTACAAAACAAAGAAAAATTCACTTTAAAATTAGGGTAGTCCTATACAAAGGGTGTAAAATTCTTACGTTGCCAATGAAGTCAGAACATCTGCCACCATTTTTCTGCTGGCTCCAACTCAATCTCACGCTTGTCCCTTTAGTTATTTGCCAAGTCTCAGTGGGGTCCATCCGACCAGTCCTCTTCCTATAGTCTCTGTACAGGGTTTAAGCAGCCTGTTACAGGAGCCAACAGTGGTTTAGTTTAAAATATCAAAATAAAATTTAAACCTTTAAATGATCATTTGTTATTAAATGCTTTTAACAGCATCTGGTAAGTGCCAGATTTTTGGGGGCAGTCTTATACAAAGGCTATTACTCAAAACCAACATTTTAAGTGGAAATTCCAGAGGTTATCCTATACGCTAATCATCCTGTACAGTAACTTTACCTCCAAAAGACACTGCAAAACCAGATGAGTTCCTTCAGCATTTCTGTGTGCTTTTGCTACAATCACAGCATCTGAAGATTTTCGTGTTTTACAATCAATGAGTTAGGCCTGAGCCCATCTGCCTCTCCCTCCATTGCTTCTCATCATCTACACTCCCACTTGTATCTGGTACCTATTACCTGTGTGTGGTGATATATTTCCTCCATTGTATATAGTTATATATGGAGCTGGCCCGCCCACAGGTGACTCATATCCTATGATTCATCCCTCGTGGTCCTGGGCCATAAAGGTTGAGCCTCTTCTCCTTTCCTGCCGTTCCTATACCTGGATCCGGGCCAACAAGGTTCTTCTGTGTATTAAAGCCTATCGTTTCCTCAATCTTGTCTCTGTGGTTACTGGTAGTGCCCTACACTATGCTCCTCCCCTTTCTCTTCTCCTCTCCTCCTCCCCTACCACTCCCCAGGCTTCACTGCTCATTAAATCTTTGGCATTTCACTACTCTGGAGGGCTGCGGAAGCTTCGTCATCAACTTCAGAGACTGATAGATTTCTGGATGTTAAGGAAATCAAGGAAAATAGGGAAAGTGCAGGAAAATGGTGCTGAGTGAAAGATTTTTATAAATGGCAGAATAGATCAGAAGGAACAGGCTCCTAATTCTTATGTTCTTATGTCACACAATATTAAGAAAACATTAATGGAGGCATGCTTAGTGTAGTTCTTTGAACAATGCTGTCACAGTGCCAGTGAAGGTTCAAATTTGGCACTGCCTGTAAAAAGACTGTATGTTCCCCCATATCTGCATGAGTTTACTCCGGGTATTCCAGTTTCCTCCCATCCTTCGAAAACATACAGGGCTTGCAGGTTAATTGGGGGTGTTCAGTCAGGATGGGCTCATGGAACCGGCAGGACATGTTACTATGCTGTATGTCTAAATAAAAAGTAAATAAATAAATAAACTGGAAGCACAACCTATCATAGAGTAATGATACATACAGGTAACTTGTTCATTCACTCCACTCACCTTGAAAGGTAAAGATTTATAATGTGAACTATGTCTCGACCAGAACCTCTATTTTTGCACTTCCTCCATCTCACCCTCATCTTGGTTCCGAATGTTTATTAGAAATTGGCTCCTTTTTTATTTCTCTTTTTTTTGGGGGGGGGGGTTTCTCTTTTTTCTTTCTTTTTTAGGAGGATTATGTCACAGAAGATAATAAGTCAAAAATTGAGGATGTTGAATTAGATGAAGAGGAAAATGAGGCAAAAGGTGATAAGAAGAAAAGGAAGAAAATTAAGTACAAATACATTGAGGGAGAAGAGTTTAATAAAATTAAGTTAATTTCGATAGAGAATTTTGAAGATGTTATAAATGAAGAATATGGAGAATTTTATAAGAGTTTGAACATTTTTTTTCTTATTTTTTATTTCTTTTTTATATAAGGGGAGGGGAAGGGAATAAAAAGTTTATCTGACTGTTTTTCTAAGGGATGTTTTTGTTCTCTCGATGAATTATAAAGGAAACTTGGTATTAATGGAAATTCTGTATTTATGTATTATTAATTATGATTTTTTGTATAACAGATATGTGGTTGATATATGATTTTAATATTTGAACTTAGTTTTAAAGTGGATTTCATTTGTTAAATACATGTATTATGTTTGATTTAAATATATGTTTAAGGGTATTATTTTAGTATTGATATTTTTTTTGTTGTTAGTAATTTTTTTGTTGTTAAGTTTTATCTTTTTTTTGTAAGTGGGTTTTTTTTTTATTTTATTTACAACATTGTTAATTAATTCTTCACTCTTTATTTTGGGGGAGGGTTGGACTAATTTTAAATTAGATGATTAATGTTGTGTTATAATTATTGGGGGGTTTAATTTGTGTAGTTTAATGACGCCTATCTGGTGTAGGCTTCATGGTCAAGAGCTTCATTGCCTCCAAACTCGAAAACCTTCCGACAGGCCTCTCGGACCGAATCATGTCCATGCGACTCCCACTTCAAAACAAGCGTCACATCACCCTCATCAGTGTCTATGCTCCAACCCTCCAGGCGGAACCAGCAGAAAAGAACAAGTTCTACACCGACCTGCGCAACCTCATCCAACGTACCCCTACAGCCGACAAGGTTGTCATCCTGGGCGACTTCAACGCTCGTGTCGGCAAAGACTCAGAAACCTGGCCAGGAATCCTGGGCAAGCATGGCGTCGGCAAGTGCAACGACAATGGGCGCCTCCTGTTGGAGCTCTGCGCAGAACAGCGGCTTGTCATTACAAACACCCTTTTTCAGCAGAGGGACAGCCTTAAGACCACCTGGATGCATCCCCGATCCAAACACTGGCACCTCCTGGACTACATCCTGGTGCGAGAAAGTGACAAACAAGATGTGCTCCACACCAGGGTCATGCCTAGCGCGGAATGCCACACTGACCACCGGCTGGTTCGCTGCAAGCTCAACCTTCACTTCAAGCCAAAGCCCAGGAACAATAAAGCCCCCAGAAAGAGGTTCAATGTTGGAAAACTGCAGTCAGACGAAGCGAGAGGAAACTTCCAGGCAAACCTCAAAGCAAAGCTCGACGTTGCAACCCGCCTCCCGGACCCGTCCCCTGAAACCCTCTGGGATCAGTTGAAGACTACCATACTGCAATCCACTGAAGAGGTACTGGGCTTCTCCTCCAGGAAAAACAAGGACTGGTTTGACGAAAACAGCAAGGAAATCCAGGAGCTGCTGGCAAAGAAGCGAGCTGCCCACCAGGCTCACCTTACAAAGCCGTCCTGTCCAGAGAAAAAACAAGCCTTCCGTCGCGCATGCAGCCATCTTCAGCGCAAACTCCGGGAGATCCAAAATGAGTGGTGGACTAGCCTCGCCAAACGAACACAGCTCAGCGCGGACATTGGCGACTTCAGGGGTTTCTACGAGGCTCTAAAGGCTGTGTACGGCCCCTCACCCCAAGTCCAAAGCCCGCTGCGCAGCTCAGACGGCAAAGTCCTCCTCAGCGACAAGATCTCCATCCTCAACCGATGGTCAGAACACTTCCAATCTCTTTTCAGTACCAACCGCTCAGTCCAAGATTCCGCCCTGCTCCAGCTCCCTCAACAGCCCCTAAGGCTAGAGCTGGATGAGGTTCCCACCCTGGATGAGACATATAAGGCAATCGAACAACTGAAAAGTGGCAAAGCAGCAGGTATGGATGGAATCCCCCCAGAAGTCTGGAAGGCTGGCGGCAAAACTCTGCATGCCAAACTGCATGAGTTTTTCAAGCTTTGTTGGGACCAAGGTAAACTGCCTCAGGATCTTCGTGATGCCACCATCATCACCCTGTACAAAAACAAAGGCGAGAAATCAGACTGCTCAAACTACAGGGGAATCACGTTGCTCTCCATTGCAGGCAAAATCTTCGCTAGGATTCTACTAAATAGAATAATACCTAGTGTCGCCGAGAATATTCTCCCAGAATCACAGTGCGGCTTTCGCGCAAACAGAGGAACCACTGACATGGTCTTTGCCCTCAGACAGCTCCAAGAAAAGTGCAGAGAACAAAACAAAGGACTCTACATCACCTTTGTTGACCTCACCAAAGCCTTCGACACCGTGAGCAGGAAAGGGCTTTGGCAAATACTAGAGCGCATCGGATGTCCCCCAAAGTTCCTCAACATGATTATCCAACTGCACGAAAACCAACAAGGTCGGGTCAGATACAGCAATGAGCTCTCTGAACCCTTCTCCATTAACAATGGCGTGAAGCAAGGCTGTGTTCTCGCACCAACCCTCTTTTCAATCTTCTTCAGCATGATGCTGAACCAAGCCATGAAAGACCCCAACAATGAAGACGCTGTTTACATCCGGTACCGCACGGATGGCAGTCTCTTCAATCTGAGGCGCCTGCAAGCTCACACCAAGACACAAGAGAAACTTGTCCGTGAACTACTCTTTGCAGATGATGCCGCTTTAGTTGCCCATTCAGAGCCAGCTCTTCAGCGCTTGACGTCCTGCTTTGCGGAAACTGCCAAAATGTTTGGCCTGGAAGTCAGCCTGAAGAAAACTGAGGTCCTCCATCAGCCAGCTCCCCACCATGACTACCAGCCCCCCCACATCTCCATCGGGCACACAAAACTCAAAACGGTCAACCAGTTTACCTATCTCGGCTGCACCATTTCATCAGATGCAAGGATCGACAATGAGATAGACAACAGACTCGCCAAGGCAAATAGCGCCTTTGGAAGACTACACAAAAGAGTCTGGAAAAACAACCAACTGAAAAACCTCACAAAGATAAGCGTATACAGAGCCGTTGTCATACCCACACTCCTGTTCGGCTCCGAATCATGGGTCCTCTACCGGCACCACCTACGGCTCCTAGAACGCTTCCACCAGCGTTGTCTCCGCTCCATCCTCAACATCCATTGGAGCGCTCACACCCCTAACGTCGAGGTACTCGAGATGGCAGAGGTCGACAGCATCGAGTCCACGCTGCTGAAGATCCAGCTGCGCTGGATGGGTCACGTCTCCAGAATGGAGGACCATCGCCTTCCCAAGATCGTATTATATGGCGAGCTCTCCACTGGCCACCGTGACAGAGGTGCACCAAAGAAAAGGTACAAGGACTGCCTAAAGAAATCTCTTGGTGCCTGCCACATTGACCACCGCCAGTGGGCTGATAACGCCTCAAACCGTGCATCTTGGCGCCTCACAGTTTGGCGGGCAGCAGCCTCCTTTGAAGAAGACCGCAGAGCCCACCTCACTGACAAAAGGCAAAGGAGGAAAAACCCAACACCCAACCCCAACCAACCAATTTTCCCTTGCAACCGCTGCAATCGTGTCTGCCTGTCCCGCATCGGACTGGTCAGCCACAAACGAGCCTGCAGCTGACGTGGACTTTTTACCCCCTCCATAAATCTTCGTCCGCGAAGCCAAGCCAAAGAAAGATTCTGATTTTTATTATCTTATTTTTTATTATTTCTTTAAATGTAATTTTTATTTTATTCATGTCATAAAATTTTAAATAAAGTTTAAAAAAAAAAGAAATTGGCTCCTTTCTCCAAAATGTGAGACGACACACTGTGGAAGTGGTGACAGATCTATAAACTGGATGGCACACCCGCCTGCTGCTGGAAACACTACCTTCTGAACAGACATTTCTGTCGTTGATCTCCTATTCACACAGTTGACGAGGTGAAAAGGCCAAGTGTTTTAGGAAAAGGCATGCAGAAATGAATTGGAACACAGCGGAGAACTGGCAGTAGGATGATATCTGTTAACCTGTCCAATTAATGGTTCTGAAAATCTAACATTGCGAGTTTCTGAAAATTTTGGAAATGTAGAACACCCCAACTGAGATAAACAGATAACAAATTACACTGGACAATTAATATTTTGCTACCTGAACACTTTTAGGTGTATTTTATGGATTTTGGGCTGCTGATCACATAAATCAATTTTTAAAAAATTCTATCACATACTTTTTTTCAGATACAACAAATTTTTGTGATTTCCTGTCATATTTTAAGTCTACTTCATGCGTACAAAACCATGAAGTACAACATGTTACAGAAAACTCATTTTCTGCATCGCACTTGAACGTCTTCTCTGCTGGTTTGTTGCAGTCAGTGACGAACGTGGTGAAAGGTTTCACCAGGACTTTGCGGTATCAGGGCAACTGGATTGCATCAATGTTGGCCGACTATCATTGGACACTGACACGAGAGGCATCAGAAGCTGAGTACAAACAAAATCAGTGGCAAAACATTTTTAGGTCAGTTGTACTAACGCCATGTGTAAGTATCATTATGCGATTAAATGTGCTAAATTCAATAAAAAAATCAATTGAATGTTTCTCCAACTTCCTATGTGATACAGCAAATCTGAAATTATCTTTGTGTTCAGCTTGAAGTCATCTATCATAATCCCCATTTTTCTTCAGGAAAAAAACTTGTTGCCCAGTGTTATTTCATATTTCGGCCCATTTTCTGCCTTAACTTTCTCTCTGTGCGTGCCCATTAATCCCATTGCTCCGGTTTATTTTCCTGCAATCTATTCTATTCTGTCTCACACTCCAATGAACTCACCCCCTCCCCTGTTGCAGATCCTCCTTCTAGCCATTCTCAAAAGAGCAATTTACAATAGTCAATTCTCACTCATGGTTTGGCTTCACAAACTAATATTTAAAAAGGATCATGCAGAATGGATGTTTTAGGTGGAGTGCAGTGTGTACAGTTCTGGCTCCACCCTTTACACCCAGGGTTCATCAGCCATGGCCTAGCCAGCTGGGATGGCAACAACCAAGTCCTCAGGTCATAGGTGTTACATCAGAGTTTCCTTCTCCTGGATAGATGGGCTGACAAGCCCCTTCTGCCCGGCTTTGAAATCAGAGTTTTCCTTCTCTTAGGCTGGCTGCCAACCAAGGCCAATGAGCCCAGTCTACCCATCCAGTTATGCCGCCAGACACTCCGTCAATTAATCAACCAGCATGCCATTGGGATGTGCGAAGGCACTGGAACTCTTGGGGAAACCCCATTTGATGAAGGAAAGCAAATACAAACTCAACACAAACAACACCCAAGGTCAGTTGTGATGTTGGAACAGAATTACAACTTCATTAACTATATATCTCTATACACCTCTGTTGAAATGAAGCAAAAACACTACTGATGTGTATTTTGGCTTCTTAATTAAACTAGTAGTTTGCACAACACTATTACAGGGTCAGCAACTTGGATTCAAATCCAGCACTATCTTTAATGAGTTTGTGCATTCTCCCCTGTCTGTGTGGGTTTTCTTTGGGTGCTCTGGTTTCTTCCCAGCTACCAAAAAGTACAGAGGTTGTAGGTTAATTGGGGGATTTGGGTGGCATGAGTTCATGGGCCAGAAGGGCCTATGACCAGGCTGTATGCCTTATTCATGGATTGTCACTTTGTCATGGTGGAGAAGCTTGTGTGGTCCTGAGATCCTAAGAGTGATGTCATCTGGAGCTATAGTCCTGGTAGGGTCACACATGGTGATAAGGTCCCTGACAAAGAACAATGCAGCCAAGACTTCAACAGTGGAACAGGTAGGTGAAGTTACTTCAAACTCAATGGCTGTGAAGGCGAACGAAAGCTCCAACAAATCCATCAGCTCCAATTGCCGTGGTTTTCATGCCATTTGAACTAGTTGGTTGATTTGTGATGTATCGTGTGCTTCTTGGTGTGCACCCTCGAGTACATGTTAAACAAATGCACACACAGACATCTGCACTCAGTGGGCCATTTTTCAAGATTGAACATAAGCATTTGAGAGCCTGTAAGAGCAAAGACCAACATCCTTGACCTTGAGGGATAGCCATGATGATGTCTAAATTTAAAATATATATGTTTAAATGAGATCAGTGGATTGGATTAGATATTACAACAAAATGGTGAGGAACTCTTGACACATGCAGTTACACCATTTTTTTTTTATCAATGAAGGATGTAATCTGCAAGGGCTCTCTGATTTTGTCCTGCAACGTGTTAATTAGATGAGATATTAACTTAGCAGTGAACGCTCAATTCAAGAAGTTCCATTCAAGAAGTTATGCCATTGGTGCTTATGTTCTAGATGAGAATCCTCCCATCCTATTTAATCCAATATCCTCAGTTTACCTTTCTCCCTGTTCTTGCTCACACAATTATTTGCTTATTTGTTTCAACCTATCTCTCCTATTCACTTCAATGATTCTTCAATACAGCAAACTCTGCATTTTAATCACTCCCTTGGAACATATGTTTTAGAGATGTTTCTATCCCATCTGTTTCTACCACCCTGTTTCGACCCCTCTGTTTCTACCCCCCTCCTGTTTCGACCCTTGTTTCAAACCCTCCATTTCAAACCTTCTGTTTCAACCCCTCTCTTTCTTTCCCTAAATTGCAACATGTTTAACTCATAACTATTAAATCCTTTATTCAGGACTGTCACTCATGCCATCTCAAAAATTAAATGGAACTTCGTGAATTGAGTGTTCACTACTGAGTTGATATCTCATCTATTCTTTATTCTTTGGAGCGTAGAAGGTTGAGAGGGGATTTGATAGAAGTATTTAAGATTATGAAAGGGATAGACAGAGTGGATGTGGATAGACTATTTCCGTTAAGAGGAGGAAAGATTAAAACAAGAGGACATGAGTTAAGAATTAAGGGGCAGAGGTTTAGAGGTAACATGAGGAGGAACTTCTTGACTCAGAGAGTGGTAGCCGTGTGGAATGAGCTTCTGGGAGAAATAGTGGCGGCGGAGTCAATTGTATTATTTAAGAAAAGGTTGGACAGGTCTATAGATGAGAAGAAGATGGAGGGTTATGGGCATTGTGCAGGGAGGTGGGACTAGAGAGGGGTGTTTGGTTCGGTGCGGACTAGAAGGGCCTAATGGCCTGTTTCCGTGCTGTAATTGTTATGTTATGTTAATTGACACATTGTAGGACAAAATCGGAAACCCCTTGCAAATTGCTGCTCCCCAATTTCTGGCTCAACTCAAATGGCAGAGCTCTGATCTTGAGCAACCCTATGGAGGTTCAACGGAGATCCTTTGAGTGGGTGGAGCACTATTGCAGTAAAGTCTGTGGCAGTGATGTGACTGCAGCTCGATGAAACTCTCTAAACTCAGGTGCACATTACCTCAAGTATGCAACTGTGCACAACATCTGAGGCACTAGAATGAGCACCAGGGAGTGTTTGAATGATCTACTGCGGTCTCAGAAATTCGCTGGTGATGACACTTGCCCCATCTGAGGAGCGTCCATTGTGGAGGTCCTGACGGCTGAGGTGGGCGCCTGGAAGGTCAGCGTGCAGGCTTAGAGGATAGTGGTGCAGCCTAAACGATTGGTGTGGAGGCCGGGGCAGCCCCGCCTAGGGTCGGGTCAACTGACGTGGAGATGCGGCAACTGAGGTGGAGCCCGGTGTTTGTCGGTGGGTGAAATTTTCAGGCATGCTCAAGGCGATGCCCCACCGAGGTTATGGAGCCGGACTGCGGACTGTTTGCAGAGCCGGGACTTCTCTACATTGATGGAGCACTCCTGAGGAGTCACGTTGTGGGGGTTGATGGGAATATGGTGCTTTTTTTATATATAATTGCAACTGAGTGTTTTATGTATAATAAATTTAGATCAGCTTATAATTTTTGTAATTTTACGTAGTGTTTTGAGTCTAACGTCTAAATTGTGTTTAGCCTAGAGTATCTTGCTGTGTTTTACCCTAATGATGCACCAGCCTCCAAGAGTGGAATCCCTTTTTTTTACTCCTACTCATTACAACTGCCACAGCTTTAAGCAACAATGATAAGCTTCAAATTTGTAGTAATTCCCTTGACCTCAGATTAAAGCCTTGGCCTCACTTTTATCATAGTTTGGGCTTGTAGAGCAAGGGGTTGAGTTGGTCGCACCAGTGTGCTTAGGAAGGCTGCCCCTGCCCACGTGTTTCTCCAACTCATTGCTATTCTGCTAAATGACTCTCTTGTCCAGTGTCTAGTCTTTTGTGTTTGTTTATTTTGTGCTTTGCATATTCTTTTATTAATTGATGTACAGCACTTTGGAGCAAAATTCTGCTTTGTTTAAAATGTGCTATATAAATAAAATATTCAATTCAATTCAAAATTCAGTAGATCTCCTTGTGGGCTTAACCAAGTGGTCAACTACAGTTTCAGTTTAGTGCCCCTTTCCATTCATGAAAACACAGGTAGTGCCTTGTCAGTCATCTTGAGATCTTTCACTGCAGGTGAGGCACCAGACACATTGTACTCTGCTGCCAATGTCATCATCTGCTTGAATGAACTTCCTTTGTTTCACTTTTTACTTCTCTATTAAGAGGCACAGTTTTGCCTTTGATGGACAATCCATTGTTGCCTTAAAGTTTAAGTAAAACAGCTTCCACTGAACAACTTCAATCATCTTTTACTCTAATTGAAGGTATGAAAGAAAGCAATAATCAAGTTTATTGTCATTTGATTAAACAAGTACAACCCATCAAAATAGTGTTCTCTGGACCTCAGCGCAACCACATACAGACAAACAAGACATATGTAAAACAAGTATTCATATATACAAATAAATAAATTGATATGAGGGTGTCGGATGCCTAGGGTGAGCAGTTGCTTTAGTCGTTCAGCGTTCTCATTCCCGCAGGAAGAAGCTCTTCTTCAACCTGGTGGTGCTGGCCATGAGAGTCCTGCATCTCTTTCCCAGCGGGAACATCTGAAAGATGCTGTGTGCAGGGTGGAAAAGGGTCCTCGATGATCTTGCGCACCTTCTTCAGACAATGATGCTGGTGGATCACATTGTTGGAGGGAAGGGAGACTCCAGTGATCCTCTCTCCTACCTTTATGGGCCTGTGGATTAACCTCTGATCCATTCCTCTGCAGCAACTGTACCCCATAACCACAGGACATTTTTCTTTTGTCACTTCTGTCTTACATTAATGGGATTTGTGTCATAAATTAGTATCAACCATACACCATGAAGGAAAGAAACAACAATCTTTTCTATATTCTTTTAAGTGCATTGATGATTTTAAGGTACGTTTGACGGCAAATTAAATAAAATTTGAATTGTTTTTTATTCACAAGAAAACCTCAATTTAATACCTTCCTATTATTTCCCTCCTGATTCCATTAAGTTTATCTTTTGGGTGAGGACCAGGCTTCTTATGTTTGATGAATGCTGAAGTAAGGCTTTCCAGATTTTCTTTTTGTTTTTTTTTCCTTTTAGGTTGGTATAGGACGCTTTACTCCAAAGTGATTTTTTTCTTTGATTGAGTATGAGGAGATGAAGACACCATTTTTATTTACTGATTGTTGTATATTGTAACATTTTCAATCATGCATTTTTATTCTCTCCGCACATTATCTATTATGTTTTATATTAAAATCGGGAAAAAAGGATAAAAAAGAATATCTTCCTTAAATATTCTTGACGATAAACCAAGGGTTTATAAGGGTTGAAACATAGTCAAGGATGGGGTTCAGATTGAGATGGTGCTTTGGATGTGGGTAAGTTAGAGAAGGCAGAGAAAAACTTCACAAGGATCTTGCTGGGACTAGAGGTCTTAAGTTAATAAAGAAAGACCAGACAGGACGGGATTATTTTCCCTGGAATAGAGGATGCTGAGAGGTAACCTTATCGAGTCACACAAAATCATGAAGGGGATAGATAAAGTAGATGGTCAGTCTTTTTTTCCCAAGGAAGGGGAATCTAAAACTAAAGAGAAGAAGATAGAATTAAAGGAAACTTAAGAACCAAGTTTGTTATATGGAGAATAGTGAATAAATAGAATAAAACCGCCAGTACAAGTGGTAGAAGCACAATTACATCATTTTTTAAAAAATCACTGGGCTGGTTCATGGATAGGATTTAGAGAGATATGAGCCCGAAGGGAGTGTAATGGAGGATAAATATTTAGGAGAATTTGGTAAGATAATTTGAAAGACTGAAGAATTCATATTCAGTAACATTGCAGGATCTTTGAAGACTTTTATGCACATTTCACAAGTAGGTGCTAATTGAAATGACAGCATGAAATCAATAGCCATTGTTTTAGAAGAGACAAACTGGCTGCTTTGTAAGTATCTACAGTGTGTTAACAGAAGAGAGAGAGAGAGAGAGAGAGAGAGAGAGAGAGAGAGAGAGAGAGAGAGAGAGAGAGAGAATGGACTTTCTGGCAGTTGACAGTTGGAGAAAGAGAGAGAGAGAGAGAGAGAGAGAGAGAGAGATAAAGAGATGAGACCAATCTCAATAAGCTCTCTCAGCTTGTGTGTCTGACACTGAAAGGAGCTAAACAGTGCAAGCCAGGAAGAAGGTCTATCTGTCTGATGTTACTCTTGGAATAAGCGAAACAGAAAGGAACTCTAGTAGTCTGAAAGAAAGAGGTTATCATCTGGAAAACCCTGATCATCAATGAGACATTGAGGTGACTAATGGTGGTACCTAAGTTATGAAAATCCTGGAACAACAAATCTCTCTCTGCAAACCCTAAAAGAACCTTCCAGAGTGGTAAACATTTACCTTTCAAGCACCAAAGACTGGTGAACTTTATACATGTTAAATTCTGTGCACAGTATAAGAATTACCAGACAACTTGGAAGGAGAAGTGAGATTGAACTGTGAACCAAAGAACTTTTCTTAAATTTACACACACATTACATACATGTGCGCTTAGAATTAGAAGGCAGATCATTTGATTCAGATATTTGACCCATCGGATTAGCAGATTTTCCAAACTATATTTTAACAATTAAAAGAGTTAAGTTTGAAGTGAGTGTGAATTTCAATGAATTTAAAGTTCATTGAATTAAAGAGAATTTAGGAAACAAAGCCCACTAAGTTTAAAAGGATCATGGAAACTAGGGCATGGTGAATTTATAAGGAAAGTGGTATGGTTAATTTATGGGTTAGCACAAAGTTGTTACATCGCCAGGGACCTGAGTTTGAATCCAGTGCTGTCTGTGGGGAGCATGTGCTTTCTCCCTGTGCCTGCATGGGTTTCCTCTGGGTGCTCTGGATTCTTCCCACACTTCTCCAAACCTTGTAGGTCAATTGGGTGTAATTGGGTGGTATGGGCTCATGGGCCAGAAGTCTATGTCTAAATTTAAATCTACATTTAGGGTCCTGGTGTGTAAAAAAGGAACATGGGAATGGATCTTCAGAAATTTATAAGGAGCATGAGACAGAGCCCTGGGGAGTTTAATAGTACATTCATGTAAATATTTCCCAATGGATTTCACAAGGAGGTCCATCAAACAAAAAAGTTACACTGAGCCTAAGGAGGCACTCAGGCATTATATCAAATCGCAATATTGTAATCTCTAAGGTCTTTCTTAAATGAGTGAACATTGGAAAGATCAAGAACTACCATGATGGAATTCCAGAACTCTGAAGATTGGATGGGCATGTGTTAAGGGTGAAGCAAGGCATATGAATAATACACAGAGGACAAAAATCAGAGAATCCTAGGCTCTTGTAGAATTCTGGAGAAGACATAGTGTAGGGCGAGAATGGGACTGGGGAGAGATCTGAACATGGGGATGAGAATTTTAAATTGGTGCATTGGGACATGAGAATATCAAACCTAGAAACAGGGTGTCTCATAAAGTATCTCATGCCTACTTCACTATTCAGTAACATCATAGCCATTCTGATCTTGGCCTGTTCTGCAGAATCCTTGACTCACCAGCATTAGAATAATGTATCTGTCTCGGCAATGAATACTCAATGCACATTCAATGAGATGGTCTCCAGAACTCTAGGGTAGTGAAGTCTGGAGATCACAACCTTAAGAAAGAAAAAAAAAATCTTTTTCATCTCTCTTATGACCCATTATTCTGAACTTCCTCTCAGCTTTTTTCTCAGCCAAACTGCCTCAGAATCTTGTGTTTCAGTATCTGCTTCTTCTCATTGCCAATAAATTTTGGCCAACGCCAGTATTTGATCATAATTCAAGTGAAGAAATGGATTTGCTCAAAAATCACTGAAGTTCCGCTCAGTTGTAGCGAGACTTTCTTACTACTTAATTCCATCCTTTGTGCAGTGACAAGCAATGTTCCATTAGGGTTCCTAATTACTTGCAAAATCTGCATCCTTACTTTCTATGTTTGCAACATAGTCTTCGGCCAACTCTATCCATTTAATTAATATTCTGCTTTCACTTCTTACTGCTCCCCACAGTGCACTCCAAATGTCAAATTTTTCCCACTCTCTTGATCAATCTCTATCTCTTTGCAGACTCTGTACCTTCCTCTGTTTTCCTACTTTGCAGTGTCACCAAAGTTGACCAATTTTGCTATAGAGCATCCAGTCGTTTCATCTAAATCATGAATATAAATTGCAGTTTTTGACACTAGATCCATAACATTCAGCTTACGCACTTGTCTTGACTCTCTGCTCTACTATGTTATTCAGACAAGCCTCTATCCATATTAATAGAGTGCTGTAGCTTGGGTTTGCTTCAACCAGATAATAGAATTGGTCAGGTTAGGTCAGTGAGGTTGGGGGGGTGGGGGGAGGGATCAGTCAGATGATTGATGGGAATTTTCAAGCAAATGATTGTGTGAGGCTGGGGAAGACAGGTGATTTAGGGATGTCAGTAATTAAAATAAAGAAAGCATCCACCCAGAGGAAGATGAATCACTCGGATTTTCTGGCAGTTCACAGAAAGTCTGAAAATGCCCTTCCAAATCCAAAAGATTAGATTATTATCTTCAATTCAATATGCTGAAGTAACTGTAAGCAAAACTTGCTTTACTAAAAATCTCGGCCTGATCCTCAACCTCAGAACAATAATGACACATGGAGAAAATTTCGTGCCTCCTCCCCTGCCCTTGCACAATCTGAATTACAAAGATATCTTGATTGCAGACCACTGATGTTGATTTTAATAGAATTGCGCCACAGGAAGGATTATATTTACAGAAGATTAACCAAATACGATATTATATTATAAAATATAATATCTCAGGTTCCAGCAGATAACAGATATGTGTGGTGACTTCCACTACAGACTCCAAGCAAAGGAAAAGCATCCAGAACCACAGAATCACCAAACCAACCCATTCAATTCAATAACTGGTCACGTCCTGACACTGCTATCTTGACTTACCCATCATTCACTATAATTCCAAGGGCAGTCCATCAGTCCAATGACCAATTGAGCTGTAGTGAATATGAACAACTTCCAATAAATCTGGTGGATTGCCCATCTCTTGGTATTCTACCCAAATACTATCTTCTGCTCTCTTTTGATCTTTTAGCATCAGGAGCCAAACAATTCTCCATTTTCTCAACTCTGCCCTAGGCCTTCCAAATTTCAAGTTCAAGAAAATGTTTATTGTCAAGTGAGAAAGTTTGTTTTGTGTGCAACTCAGTTAGTCAACCTGTACATAATGCAGCAATAAAAATGCCGTACAGAATACAAAATTCCAAGTTACAGAGAAGGGTCAGTTAAGCAAACATGAGTTTCATTCAGGAGTCTGAATAGGGCAGGAAAGAAACTGTCCATGATCATGGATCTTCTCACTGATGGTGATGGTGATGTGGCCGAGGTCTGTGCTTTCTAATGTAATGGATGCTTTCCTGGGCAGAGTGAAGCAAAGAAGTGGATGGAAGGTTTTGCTGGATGGTCTTTGCCTTTTTAACATAGTGGCTGCTTTCCTGGGCAGTGGGAAATGAAGGAGTGGATGGAGGACCTTGCTTGATAATCTGAGTTTTTTTCAGTCTCAGGCAGAACAGTTCAAAAACCGCGTGGTGATGTATCCTGACAGGATACTTTTAAGAATGCATCTGTGGAAGTTGCTGAAGGCCATAGATGACATGATGGATTTTGTCAGGCTTCTGAGGAAGTAAAGGAGCTTTGTTAGCCTTGGAGTCAAAGTGGGTGGACCAGGGCATGTCATTGGAAATGTTTACACCAAAACTGTCTACCACCTCCACCTCAGTACTATTGAGTGAGATCTACTCCTCTCCTAGAAATCTACAAGCAGCCCCTTTGTCTTGCAGACATCAAAAGAGAGGTTGTTGTTCTGGTACCAAGCCACAAGACCCTTGAATCTCTTATATTCCCACTATACATTAATAGCCAATGTGAATATTCTTACATCAGACTTAATTTGTGTGGTTCTGCAGCTGTCAGTTAGACACTGCCAAAATGTTTGGCCTGGAAGTCAGCCTGAAGAAAACTGAGGTCCTCCATCAGCCAGCTCCCCACCATGACCACCAGCCCCCCCACATCTCCATCGGGCACACAGAACTCAAAACGGTCAATCAGTTTACCTATCTCGGCTGCACCATTTCATCAGATGCAAGGATCGACAATGAGATAGACAACAGGCTCGCCAAGGCAAATAGCGCCTTTGGAAGACAACACAAAAGAGTCTGGAAAAACAACCAACTGAAAAACCTCACAAAGATAAGCGTATACAGAGCCGTTGTCATACCCACACTCCTGTTCGGCTCCGAATCATGGGTCCTCTACCGGCATCACCTACGGCTCCTAGAACACTTCCACCAGCGTTGTCTCCGCTCCATCCTCAACATCCATTGGAGCGCTTTCATCCCTAACGTCGAAGTACTCGAGATGGCAGAGGTCGACAGCATCGAGGCCACGCTGCTGAAGATCCAGCTGCGCTGGGTGGGTCACGTCTCCAGAATGGAGGACCATCGCCTTCCCAAGATCGTGTTATATGGCGAGCTCTCCACTAGCCACCGTGACAGAGGTGCACCAAAGAAGAGGTACAAGGACTGCCTAAAGAAATCTCTTGGTGCCTGCCACATTGACCACCGCCAGTGGGCTGATATCGCCTCGTGCATCTTGGCGCCTCACAGTTTGGCGGGCAGCAACCTCCTTTGAAGAAGACCGCAGAGCCCACCTCACTGACAAAAGGCAAAGGAGGAAAAACCCAACACCCAACCCCAACCCACCAATTTTCCCCTGCAACCGCTGCAACCGTGTCTGCCTGTCCCGCATCGGACTTGTCAGCCACAAACAAGCCTGCAGCTGACGTGGACATTTACCCCCTCCATAAATCTTCGTCCGTGAAGCCAAGCCAAAGAGAAGAGAAGCAGAATGAAAGGGTTGAAGCACAGCAGGGTCCCATTGAATGGTAGAAGTGTGATAGTTCTATTTTTTTTCTGTCGCTGTGGCAACTAACACAATGACACCTGTCTATTTCAAAAGTATTGCTGTTAAATTTAGTAGATTTGTCATATAAAATTAATTGAGAAATACTCCATTGTTCTTCTTCCTAAGTGAAACTTATGTTAAAGAATTTATTTCTAGCCATTGACCTCATATCAGCATTTATTTTGATAGCTTTCAGTAAAAACGTACAAAATATGGAAGTATTTTGCAGCTTTTGAGGATTTTCAGCTTTTGGTTATTCAAGAATCTTTCTGCCTGTTTATCAGATAAATTATCAGCTAAAATTTCCATTCCAGTGTTCTAATAACTCAACTCAGTCGAGTAGAAATAGAAACAAAATGCTGGAGAAATTCAGCATGTCACACAGCATACTTTATATAGCAAAGATAAAGACATATAACCAATGTTTAGAGTTTGAGCAAATGGCATGAGCAAGATGGAAGCTGGCACCTCAATAAAATGGTTGGGGGGTGGGGGGTAGTAGGAGGCATATGCCTGTAGGGAAGAAGTAAAAGGTAGATAATGGAGGCACAAGAGTAAACAGGGGCAGGGCATTAGTTCTGTGGGTGGACAGTGAAGAGCTGGAGAAAAGGAGAAATTGCAGGGGCCCTGGCAGAAATATTTAAAATCTTCTTATCCACTGGTGAGGTGCCAGAGTATTAAAGGGTAGCTCATGTTGTTCTGTTGTTTAAAAGAGGCTCCAAAAGTCAACCAAGAAATTATAGGCCGATGAGCCTGATGTCAGTAGCAGGTAAATTATTGGAGAGTTTTCTGAGAGATCAGGTATACAGTTATTTCGACAGACAAAAGGATAGTCAACATAGCTCTGTGCATGGTAGAGGTTTTCAAGGAAGTTACCAAGAAAGTAGATGAATGGGAGAAGACAGAGGGTGGTAGTCTATGATGGCTTTTCAGACTGGAGGCCGATGAATGTACTAATAGGAGGCCGATGAATGTACTAATAGGAGGCCTATTGGTGTGCCTCAGGGATTGATACTGGGTCCATTGTTGTTTGTTGTCTATATCAGTGATCTGGATGATAATATAGTAAATTGAATCAGCAAGTTTTCTGATGACACAAAGATTGGAGACGTCGTGGAAAGCAAGGAAGGTTTTCAAAGCTTACAGAGGGATCTGGAAAAATGGGCCAAAAAGTAGATTTAATGCAGAAAAGTATGAGGTGCTGCATTTTAGGGGGACAAACCAAGGTAGGACATACACAGTAAATGGCAGGGGACTGAAGAGTGAGGAGGAACAAAGGGATCTGGGAATATAGATACACAATTCCCTGAAAGTGGTGTCGCAGGCAGGCAGGGTTGTAAAGAAAGCTTTGGTCATCTTGGCCTTCATAAATCAAAGTATTGAATACAGGAGTTGGGATGTTATGGTGAGGTTGTATAAAGATATCAATGAGGCCAAATTTGGAGTATTAGGTGCAGTTCTGGTCGCCAAACTACAGGAAGTATAGCAATAAGATTGAAAGAGTGCAGAGAAGATTTACTAAGATGTTATGGGGTCTTCAGGAGTTGTTGCAGGGAAATATTAAACAGGCTAGGACCTTATTCCTTGGAAAATAGGAGAATGAGGGAAGATTTAATAGAGGTTTACAAAATTATGAGGGGTATAGACAGAGCAAAAACAACTAGGGTCTTTCCACTTAGATTAGGAGAGAGATACAAATACAAGAGGACATGGCTTTAGGGTGAAAGGGGAAAGGTTTGGGGGAACATTAGGGGGAATTTTGTTTCAGACTGATGGGAGTGTGGAACATGTTGCCATCTGACATGGTAAATGTAGGCTTACTCTTAAGTTTTAAAAATAAACTGAATAGATACATGGATAGGAGAGATCTGGAGGGTTATAGAATGGGTGCAGGTCAGTGGGACTAGCGGAATAATGTTTTTAACCACAGACTAGAAGGGCTGAATGGCCTGTCTTTTGTGCTGTAGTGTTCTTTGGTCTTATGGCACCTTCACTTTGTCCAATAAATGGTGATCACCCAGTGGTCAACTATTTCAATTCTGTGCCATACACTTGCATTGACATGTCTGTCCATAACCTCATGTGCTGCCAAACCAGGACTATCTATAAATTGGAAATGCAACACCTAATATTTTGTCTTGGCACTCTCCATCCACGTGGCATTAACACCGACTTCTTTTTTTGCCAGACCACCCTCATTCTCCTTCCCTCCCCCAACCCTCTGTCTCCAGCTCTCCACCACCTTCCCTCTCCATTCATAGACACACACCACTTCTCTTGTGCCCTCCCTCCCTTGTCCACCTATTACCTCCTGCATGTGGGCCTGTGCTCCTTCCCCTGCCCCTTCCCCCACCAACATTTTATTCAGGCACCCGCTTACGTTTTGCTTATACCTTGATGAAAGGCTGAAACCCAAAACGTGGCTAAGCATCTTTATCTTTATCACACGCTGTGTGACCTGCTGATTTTTCCCATCATTGTGTTTTTACTTCAGTCACGG